>NW_015177018.1:430954-443469 GCF_001447785.1 Gekko japonicus | reverse complement strand
AAATAACCCTGCTTATGATCCAACACAGCTCAGGATCCCAAGAACCAGCTGCACCCTCCCCCCCTCTGTCTTATATTTCATTTTGGAAATCATTTAAAAGGCTACTTTACAGATGACATTAATACATTAAAATAAATGGTGCTTTTGCCTTTTGTAGCCTGTCTTGTAATATCCAAGTATTGGTTCTGGCAGAGGTCGATTCAGGGGGGGATCGGGGGGGATCGCAGTTCCCCCAGGTGGGGGGTGGGGCACATGACAAAGCCCCGCCCCCTGCTTCCGGACACCCCGCTTCCGGCCCTCATTCAGCCAGGAGGAGGCAGGAGAAGAGGGAGGGTAAGTTGCTTCCTCCCCGCCTCTCCCCACCCCTGCCTGCCTGGGGCCAGGGAGGGCCTTGGCGGGGCTTCCTCGCACTCCCGCCCACCTTGCAGGTCCACCGCCAGGCCCCTGATGTCAGGGTGTGTGGCATATGCTAATGAGTTCCCCTAGCTTTTTTTCTACGAAACGACCCCTGTTCTGCCCTTTCTCTTGTTCAACCTGGGTTCTCACTGTAAGTCTTTCTGCCTCTCTTAGGGCTCTCAAATGTCAGCTCCTGCCTTCACTCTCTTTCTGTTATTCATTTCTATTGGTTCTAATGGGGAACACATTTCTCAGCTCAGCTTTTTTCTACTTTACAGAGATGAAAAATTCAAAATTGTACTCCTCGCAGAACAACATTTATAGCCCAGTGGCACCTTTAACACCGACAAAGTTTAATTCTGCAGGTAAACTTGTGTGTGTATGCACACTTCTTCAGGTACATGAAAGCTTATACCCAGAATTAAAATTTGTTGGTCTTAAAAGTGCCACTGGACTCCAACTTTGTTCTGCTGCATCAGACCAACATGGCTACCCACCTGAACTCCTCACAGAACATATTCTCTCTGCAAAATTTCAGGAAACAGGAAAAAGTATGCATTTTATCAGCTATTGCTGTTCTTGTTTGTACATGTGGGTACAGGAAGGCTTGAAATGGCATGCAGGTTAATTTTTCGCCTTTGAGGGGGGGGAAATATATCAAGCTCTGTAGTAAAGTAAAGGTAAAGGTTCCCTTGCTCGAAAGCCAGTCGAGTCCGACTCTAGGGTTGCGGTGCTCATCTCCGTTTCAAAGCCGAAGAGCCAGCGCTGTCCGAAGACGTTTCCGTGGTCATGTGGCCGGCATGACTAAACACCAAGGCGCAAGGAACGCTGTTACCTTCCCACTGAAGTGGTACCTATTTATCTACTTGCAATTTCTTGCTTTCGAACTGCTAGGTTGGCAGGAGCTGGAACTAGAGACGGGAGCTCATTCCGTCATGCGGCACCCGGGTCTCAAACTGCTGAACTACTGACCTTCCACAGCCTGCAGTTCAGTGTCTTAACCACTTAAGCCACTGCAGCTCCTCGTAGTAAAGTAGGAGGGGTTAACTACCCTAATCTGCATGCTCTGCTTGAAAACACCCTTACCATCACCCTGCTTTATCAGTACATAAACAAAAAGTTTCATATTCTGTCTCACAAAAACAGATTTAATTCTTACCTATAGCTAGGGTTTGGGTGGGAGGAGGCATGCTATAGCCCAGTCTTGCCAGGTCACGGAGGCGAATACTTGGAAGGAAGACCACCAAGGGAGACTCTGCAGAGGAAGGCAATGGTGAACCACTTCTCTTTCTCAATTGCCTTGTAAGCCCCTTCCTGGGGTCACTGTAAAAGGGCTGTGACTTGATACAACCTCACACAAATAAAATTAGGGTTACCTGGAGAAAAAAATTCCTGTTCCTTTAATAGAGGCTGAAAGGGGTGTATTTATCAGGTGATGCTATTTACCTCCATGCCATCAAGTGATTCAGGTGCCCATTTCCACACATGAAGCTTTTTCTCCCAGGCTCATTGGCAACCCTGCTTTTCACTGATCTCTCACACAGCAAGTTGTTTTCATATCTGTGTGCATTTATTGGTGGAGAAGTGAAGCCACAACATTTTCCTATATCCCCAGTCTACAAATTGGAAGTGCTGCCCATTATTGGAAGGGGGAGGTTGAACAAAGTCTGACATCCCCCCCCCATCCTCAGTCTGCAAAACTGGCCTGCTGTCCGGTTTTGCAGGTGCAAAGCCTGGGCTTCTGCCTTTAACATCCTGCCCTCCCCCAATCCATATAGCTGTGCCTGCTTGCTACTGAATACTAGCAAAGCACTTGCCTCTATCATTTCCTGCAGGATAGGTACCAGCTTATTGTGGGGTGGGGATAGAGAAACAAAGCTTGGGCCTCAGGATCCCCAAGTCTGCACAATACAGCCAATGGGTAAAAAGAAAGCATTGCCCATGCGTAACAGATACAACCCAGAAAAAAACCCAGTTCAGATAAACAGCATCCATGCTTATACAAGGTGGGTAGACATGTTAGTCTGTCTGTAGCAGTAGAAAAGATCAAGAGATGAGCTGTGCTGGCAGGGGCGTGGCCTAAGTCTGCACAATACAGCCAATGGGTATAAACAAAGCATTGCCCATGCATAACAGATACAACCCCCCCCCAAAAAAAACCCAGTTCAGATAAACAGCATCCATGCTTATACAAGGTGGGTAGCCATGTTAGTCTGTCTGTAGCAGTAGAAAAGATCAAGAGTCCAGTAGCACCTTAAAGACTAAGAAAATATGTGGCACGTTCATGAGTCACTGTTCACTTCTTCAGAACTCACAAAAGCTCATACCCTGCCACATATTTTCTTAGTCTTTAAGGTGCTACTGGACTCTTGATCTTTCTACAAGCTGATACAGAATCAAAAGGCCTGAGATTGTGCTATGGTTGGAGAAAAGTGGAAACTAGTAAGAAATCTGACAAAACTGGATGCAAAATATCACCGACAAACAAATATTTACTCTTTTTCTACCCTTCCTATCATACAGAAAACTGAAATCAGACATCAAGGCGCCAGAATAACAGGCAGATCAGAACATTTTCTATTTTTACTGTACATTAGAAATCAGTTCTATTAAAATGGTTTGGGGTGGCTCTTGATCAGTTACTGCAACAGCATCCCTTGTAAAAAGTCACTCTTTCTAATTGTGCAAATCTGGAGTGATTGATCAGGCCATAATGATCTCCAGTCAGCATCTCGTCTGGCAAATCCCAAGGTTAGGAAGGTATTCATCAGTCAATGCCACCGTGTTCTCCATTTCAGCAAATGGACAATCTCTCATGTCGTGCTAGTTTGATGCAGTCTCAGGAGGCTCTCGTCTGAAACGCAAGCAGCTGGCCACTTACTAAATACTTTGGCTAGAAAATGTATCCATTTATAGCACAGCTGGGAGAAATTGCCAACTCTTTCTTCACAAGTTCTTCTTCATTGCAACCCATGACAGTCTGGAATGGCTTCCCAGAAAACAATTTCCCTCTCCTCTCTTAAAGCTTGTCTCAAATGTTTTAGTCTTTAAAAAAACACCCCTGTTTGCAAACCAACAGAACAACAGAAGCTATATTCTTATAAAGGTGTGTGTGGAGTGGTGGGCAAGAATATACGTGATTTTTTTCCTGTTAGACTCCTACAAAGCAATGGGGGGGGGGACTTCGCCACTAACCCCATTCAACTTTTCAACATGCAACTATGGCTGGAATCCCATATTCCTGAGACTAAGCCGCATGGAATAAAATGGGACTTCTGAGAAGCCTTGTTTAGTTTTTTTCCCCCTTCTCACAGTAAGAAACCAAAATGTGGGACAAGCTTATGTGGACATTTTCATTCATTTATTCATTTTCAACACTGTCAATGTCATCAGTTTTTATTTACCTCATTTTTGTTGCCATCGATTCAAAATTAATATTGAAAAATGTGTCAATATGAATAGGATGCAAAAATAAGGACTCCTGGGTTTATTACTCAAAGGGAGAAGAGACGTTGACACAGGGACAATTGAAGTGAGCCAAGCCATTTCTGGAATGGGGTTTTAGTCCTGTACATAGCATGTGGGTGGCCATGACTGAAATCCACCCCTTGACAGCATGCTCTCCAGCACAAGGTCCCTTCAGCATCTTTCTGAAATGCTGTCTGCAGAAACTCAAAGCTACTGCTTTGCTGACCAGGCAGGGCAAAAGCCCAGGCCAGTAAAGTTTATACCGGGCTTCACCAATCAAGTGTTTTTGAATACTGTGTACTTTGGGCCAAACTACATGTTACCTCATTACATGTGTTCACCATAAAGACTTGCATCCATACAGCAGCTTCAACTTCCTGGCAGCGTCTCTGCCTGTAAGCTACTCAAGAGTCTGATTTCTGCTTCCCCCTTGTGCCACAGTCCCTGTGGTGCTTCTAAATGGAGTTGCCACTGGAAACTTGATGCTCCAGTCCTTATGGCAAACGCATGTAACAGATAACCTGTAGTTTTATCCTTATTTGGGAAGCAATCTTTGTTTAAGATCCAGATTCTAAGCACCAAGACTTTATGACTTAATTTGCTTCTAAATTGATGTTTCTCTTCTAGTCTGCCTTTCTTTACCCTCAACTATATGCAGAGTCTCCTCATAATAGATGTTCTGTCAGTGGGAGGTAACGTACAAATCCGTGCTACAGTTTTTAAAGGAAATATCAGCTCTGGGAGAAGGTTTCCACTGAGGGTTGTTTCCTGTTATGAAACAACAGTCTTGGGTGGATTTTATTGAAACTGTAAAAGGAAAAACCAGCATGCTCCCTAATAGTGTGTTGCTTTTTCTGTAGCTAAGTAACTACCAGTTAGATATTAAGGGACTGCTATTTGTCTTGTCTTTTCTTCCCATTGCGCAGGTAGCAAGTCAGCATTTCAGTTAAGTTTCACTAGGTCAGAGATGTGAACCTTGGCAATAGCTGCTTAAGCCTAGCATAAAAATATATCTATAGACTATAAGTCATCCTTTTTCCTTTTGAATAACCAGGAACAGCGTGCAAAAAAACCAAAAACAAAACCCCAACAACCTGAGTTGCATTCCATCTGTTTTGTTTACTATTTGGATTCATTTTTATTTTCACATTGGTTTCCCATGGTTTGAAGAGGAAACACATTTCCTGGCACAACTTTTTTTTCATGGGCATGAGAGTTTTAGGGACTGTGCCCCTCAACCATAGGGACATTCATTCAAAATTGCTGTCAGATAGAACTGTTTATTATATCTTGCTCCCCTTTTTGGCTGAAGGCAGCATGGATTACCAGGGAGCTGGCCGTTATGAAGTGACTGGAAGGTGACTAAAGAAATGTTGGAGGAAGACTTGTTCAGTGTTCCCACTAAGCTGAGTTAGTGTGAGCTACCTCACAATTTTTTAGCCTCCAGCTCACATATTTCTGTCTTAGCTCAGGAAGAATGGCTCCAGGGCAAAGTAATTTACGCAGTAGCCAAATCATTCACTCACAACTTTAATGCCAGTAGCTCACAAAGTAGAATTTTTGCTCACAAGACTCCACAGTTTAGAGGGAGCATTGGTTAGGGTTAGGATTATGGTTATTAGGGTTAAAGTTAGGGTTAGGGTTATTAAGGTTAGGGGATCGGGTTAGGGGATAGGGTTATGGGATATGGGGTATGGGTTATTAGGGTTGTTAGGATTAGGGTCTGGGTTAGGGTTAGAGTTGGGTTTATTAGGTTTAGGGTTAGGGTTATTAGGATTAGCATTAGTGTTAGGGTCAGAGGTCATTTCGGGAGGGAACGCGGGGGAACGCAGTTCCCCCGGATGAGGTACTGGGGGGCGGGGCACATGACGAAGCCCCGCCCCCTGCTTCCGGCCTCCCCGCTTCCGGCCCTCATTCAGCCAGGAGGAGGCAGGAGAAGAGGGAGGGTAAGTTGCTTCCTCCCTGCCTCTCCCCACCCCTGCCTGCCTGGGGCCAGGGAGGGCCTTCGCAGGGCTTCCTTGCACTCCCGCCGGCCTTGCAGGTCCCTCATGGGGCTCGGCAGTGGAGCTGCAAGGCCGGTGGTGGCGGCCGGGACCGTTGGGGGCGGGGAGTGTGGCCTTATGACACACTTCCGGTGATTTCAGGGGGTGTGGCATATGCTAATGAGTTATGCTAATGAGTTCCCCTAGCTCTTTTTCTACGAAATGACCCCTGGTTAGGGTTATTAGTGTTAGAGTCAGGATTAGGGTTATTAGGATTATTAGGGTTAGGGTTTGGGCCACGGGTTAGGATTCAGACTAGGGTTAAGGTTTAGAGGTTATGGTTAGGGGTTAGGGTTATGGTTAGGAGTTAGGGTTAAGGGTTAGTGTTATCAGTTAGGGTTATCAGTTAAGGTTAGAGGTTAGGGTTTGGGTTAGGAGTTGTGGGTAAGGGGTTGGGGTTAGGGTTATGTTTAGAGTTTTTAGGGTTAGGGTTATTAGGGTTAAGATTAGGTAAGGGTTGGGTTATTAGGTTTAGGGTTAAGGTTAGGGTTAGTATTAGTGCTAGGATTAGGGTTAAGGTTAGGGTTAGGGTTAGGGCTGGGTTATTACAGTTAGTGTTAGGGTTAGGGTTTTATTAGAATAAGGGTAAGGGTTAGAGTTATTAGGGTTAGGGTTATTAGGGGTAAGGGTAGGGGTAGGGTTTGTGTTAGAGTTTGTGTTATTATAGTTAGGGTTAGGGTTATTATAGTTAGGGCTAGGGTTAGGGTTAGTGATAGGGTTAGTGGTTAGGGGTTAGAGTTAGTGGTTAGGGGTTAGTGTTAGGGTTTTTAGGGATATTAGGGTTTGGGTTATGAGGGTTAGGGTTATGGTTAAGGTTAATAGGGTTAGGTTGGGATTAGGGTTATTAGGGTTAGGGTTTGGGTTATGAGGGTTAGGGTTATGGTTAAGGTTAATAGGGTTAGGTTGGGATTAGGGTTATTAGGGTTAGGGTTTGGGTTATTAGGGTTAGGGTCAATGTTCCCTTTAAGCTGAATTAGTGTGAGTTAGCTCAGAGTTTTTTAGTCTCCAGCTCACACATTTTTGTCTTAGCTCACGAACAAGGCAAAGTAATTTATGCAATAGCCAAATCACTTGCTCACAACTTTAATGCCAGTAGATCACAAAGTAGAATTTTTGTTCACAAGACTCCACCACTTAGAGGGAGCATTGCTTGGGATGAATCAGGAAGAGGAGAAGAAGAAGAGATTGGATTTATACCCCACCCTTCACTCGGAGTCTCAGAGCAGGAACTTTTCCCTTCCCCTTCCCACAACAGACACCCTGTGAGGTAGATGGGGCTGAGAGAGCTCTTTACCAGAACTGTCCTTGAGAGAACAGCACTGACACTATTATGGCTTGCTCAAGGTCATCCAGCAGCTGCAGGTGGAGGAGTGAGGAATCAAACCCGGTTCTCCCAGATTAGAATCCACACACTTAACCACTACACCAAACTGGCTTGTCTTAAAGCCCATTTGCAAGCTTATGAGGTGGTGGTGATGGCAGCAAAGAAGACTTCCTCCTCTGCCACCACTGTATCATCCAAATCTTATCCAGCTCAGCTTTTTAAAGTGTTTTGTGATGCAATAACACCTAAGTTCGATCCTGTCAGCGATGAAAATTAAGGTTGAGCTGTGATTGTTTGGTTGTTTGGTGACAAAATCGCCCTCATCCCTCATCCATTCCAACTTGAAGGCCGAGTTGAGGGCAGATCCAGTACCTAAGGTGTCACAAGTGCCTGCTTGTCCTTTGGTATGGATAATTTCAGACTGAGCCTGCCTATGGATATTGACAGGGTCCTTGGAAGTGTGAGGGCCACATCTTGTGTTCTGGACCATCATGGCTTTTAAAATCTTGCTGGGAAACGTTATTGGAGCCATTAGTGAAAATAATCTATTCCTCCCTGATTGAGGGGGCTCTCCCTAGGCCTTTGAATTAGACAATTATTAGACCTCTGCTCAAAAAAAATTAATTGGCATGGGATGAAGTGGCCAATTATAGGCCAGTCTCCAATTTACCTTTTTTTTAGGGAAAGTAATAGAGTGTGTGGTGACAGAGCAGCTCCAGGGCTTCCTGGATGATACATGTGCCCTTCACCCATTTTAATCTGGTTTCAGGCCTGGGTTTAGTACCAAGACAGCTTTAGTTGCACTGATGGGTGATCTTTGCTTACAACTGATCTTGCTAGATTGCTGATGATAGAAGCTTTGACTCTCAAAAGCTTATACCCTGAAAACCTTGCTGGTCCCTAAGGTGCCACTGGACTCAAATTTAGCTGTTTTACTCCAGACCGAGCACTGAAGAATAGATTCTTTTGAACTATGGTGCTGGAGAAGACTCTTGCGAGTCCCTTGGACCGCAAGGAGATCAAATCAGTCAATCCTGAAGGAAATCAACTCTGACTGTTCCCTGGAAGGCCAGGTACTGTAGCTGAAGCTCAAATACTTTGGCCACCAAATGAGAAGGGAGCACTCACTGGAGAAGACCCTGATGCTGGGAAAGTTTGAAGGTCAAAGAAGACGGGGACGGCAAAGGATGAGATGGTTGGTGTCATAGATGCTATGAATATGAAATTGAACAAACTCCGGAGCACGACAGAAGAAAGGAGGGCCTGGCATGATGTGGTCCATGGGGTCACGAAGAGTTGGACTTGACTGTGCGACTGAACAACAACAATTCCAGACCAATATGATTACCCACTGAAATGAAAGTTGGACAGGGGACAGTCTTCCCTGTTGATACTGTAGCAGGCTTTGACACAGCTGACCACTCTATTCTTATCTTCCAGCTTGAATATGGAGTTGGTATTAAAGGTGTAGCCCTTCAGCGGTTTCTCTGTTTTTACTGGAGAAGACCCTGATGCTGGGAAAGTTTGAAGGTCAAAGAAGACGGGGACGGCAAAGGATGAGATGGTTGGTGTCATAGATGCTATGAATATGAAATTGAGCAAACTCCGGAGCACGACAGAAGACAGGAGGGCCTGGCATGATGTGGTCCATGGGGTCACGAAGAGTTGGACTTGACTGTGCGACTGAACAACAACAATTCCAGACCAATATGATTACCCACTGAAATGAAAGTTGGACAGGGGACAGTCTTCCCTGTTGATACTGTAGCAGGCTTTGACACAGCTGACCACTCTTATCTTCCAGCTTGAATATGGTATTAAAGGTGTAGCCCTTCAGCGATTTCTCTGTTTTCTGTCTGACCAGACACAAAGAGCCTCCATCGGAGGTGCAGAATCAACTGGTCAGAATTTATCTTGTGGAGTGCCACAGGGTTCTATTCCCTGATTGTCTGAAGCTCTGTATTGCATTATCCAAGCCTCCAGGTGTGTCTGTCTTGGTTCTGAGTTGGTACTTTGAAGCTGTGGTCAGGTGGCTAAGGCAGACCAACCTGAAGCTGAATCTAGACAAGACAGAGGTGATGCTGGTTGGGAAGGCTGATACTCTAGAGGGACTGAATCCACTAGAGGGACTGAATCACTCCATCTAGGACGTTGGCTTTTTCAGAACAGGACAAGAGCTTAGGGATACTCACAGACCCTGACTTGCTGTTTGAAAAGCAGGATGGCAGGGTGGCCAGAAGCACTTTCTATTAGCTGCAACTGATTCACCAACTGAGCTTGTCGCTCTTGTGGAGTGCCACAGGGTTCTATTCCCTGATTGTCTGAAGCTCTGTATTGCATTATCCAAGCCTCCAGGTGTGTCTGTCTTGGTTCTGAGTTGGTACTTTGAAGCTGTGGTCAGGTGGCTAAGGCAGACCAACCTGAAGCTGAATCTAGACAAGACAGAGGTGATGCTGGTTGGGAAGGCTGATACTCTAGAGGGACTGAATCCACTAGAGGGACTGAATCACTCCATCTAGGATGCTGGCTTTTTCAGAATAGGACAAGAGCTTGGGGATGCTCACAGACCCTGCCTTGCTGTTTGAAAAGCAGGATGGCAGGGTGGCCAGAAGCACTTTCTATTAGCTGCAACTGATTCACCAACTGAGCTTGTTGCGCTGATCCATGCTTCTGTAACCTCACGTTTGGATTACTGCAATGCTCTCTATCTGGGGCTGCCCTTGAAGACAACCCAGAAACTACAAGTGGTCCAGAATGCCACAGCCTGACTATTGTAGAGGCAAGTCTTTGGGAGCATATGTTGCCCATTTTGAAACAGCTACATTGGTTGTCAGTCTGTTTCCAAGTTCAATTTAAGGTGCTGGTTATTACCTGTAAAGCTCTTCCTGACCTAAGACCAGGGGCTCTCCTTCCATATGTCCCTGTGTGCCAACTGTATTCCTCAGGCAGCCATCTATGGGCTATCCCACTATTTAGGCATCGACCAGAGCCTTTTCCATTGTGGCTCCAGCTTTGTGGAATGGTGAAACTAGAGGGACTGAATCACTCCATCTAGGACGTTGGCTTTTTCAGAACAGGACAAGAGCTTAGGGATACTCACAGACCCTGACTTGCTGTTTGAAAAGCAGGATGGCAGGGTGGCCAGAAGCAGTTTCTGTTAGCTGCAACTGATTCACCAACTTTCTTATTACCTAGATTAAACTGAGCTTGTTGCGCTGATCCATGCTTCTGTAACCTCACGTTTGGATTACTGCAATGCTCTCTATCTGGGGCTGCCCTTGAAGACAACCCAGAAACTACAAGTGGTCCAGAATGCCACAGCCTGACTATTGTAGAGGCAAGTCTTTGGGAGCATATGTTGCCCATTTTGAAACAGCTACATTGGTTGTCAGTCTGTTTCCAAGTTCAGTTTAAGGTGCTGGTTATTCCCTGTAAAGCTCTTCATGACCTAGAACCCTCATATTTGAAGGACCCTCTCCTTCCATATGTCCCTGTGTGCCAACTGTATTCCTCAGGCAGCCATCTATGGGCTATCCCACTATTTAGGCATCGACCAGAGCCTTTTCCATTGTGGCTCCAGCTTTGTGGAATGGTGAAGAGGGAAAAGAAGAGATTGGATTTATACCTCACCCTTCACTTGGAGTCTCAGAGCGGCTTACAATCTCCTTTCCCTTCCCCTCCCCACAACAGATACCCTGTGAGGTAGGTGGGGCTGAGAGAGCTCTGACTGAGAACTGCTCTTGAGAAAACAACTCTGAGAGAACCTATGGCTGACCCAAGGTCATACCAGCAGCTGCATGTGGAGGAGTGGGGAATCAAACCCGGTTCTCCCAGATTAGAGTCCATGCTCCTAACTACTACACCAAACTGGCTCCTAACCACTACACCAAACTGGGGGGGGTCGCTCCTTGGAGATCTTCAGGCTGTGCTGCAAGTCCTGCTTGTTTGCCAGGACTTTTGAGGGGGTTTCAATGGCAGGGGAAAGGGAGAGAGATCCAGGGGTTGCTCTTTTATTTTGGTTTTAACAGAAAATGTTTTTAACTATCTTTGCAAGCCTCCTTGAACCCCAAGGCAAGGTAGGATATAAATGTTTAAATACATAAATAAATGGTATCAAATATAACATTCATAAACTTTTATTCTTTCTTCACATTTCCAAGATACTTTTGTATAAGCTGTGAAATATCTAAACTCAATTGTTGCTGTTGTTTACTAAAAAGTGGGGCCACTTTGCATTTGGACAAGGAATAGAAGAGGAAGGAGCTGTCCATCTTTCTCCAACCCCCTTTTTCTCCCCTTGAAACTCTCTCCAGGCAAATCTTTACCCATGCCATAGTTCTAGACCCCCACAGGCAAACCAAGTATGGATCTGCCAGACAAGGCAGCTCCGACATGTAGAGAGAACTCCAAGTCAGGCCAGATGAACCAAGGATCACAAGCAGAAACAGTGTAGGGTCCGGTGTAAAGGAAGTTCTCCCCCTGCACTCTAAGTTTTATTTTCCCTTCAAAGAAAACTTACATGTTTGTATGTTTCCACCCAGAGGGAAAACAACATTCCTTTGAGACTGATTTAAATCAGGGAATGAATGGGCTGTTGAAGCTCTTCCTAGCACAGAGCTAAATAACATAACTGTAATGTATCCAGTCCAGACAAGTCCAGACAAGTCCAGAGACGAACGTCGAGCTTCGCTCCAAGAGACAATGGACTATGCGGATCCTAGCCCACTCCAATCAGGGGGCTAGGTTCCCGGCGGAGAGCCTATGGGACTCTCGGCCACTGTAAATAACCTATAGGGAAGTAGTGGTGTGTTTTGGGTGGCAGTTTCTTGGGGGGATATAAGCCGGCCTGCGAGCCGGCCAAAGTTGTCTTGTTCCAGATAGAATAAAGTACGCTTTGCTGAAATCACTCTCCGTTTGCGTACTTTTCAATAACCTAGTAAATAATATTCCTTTAAGCTTCTGTTAAAGGGACAAGACTCTTTTTTCTTCAGGAAAAGTCCTCATCTCAAACTGAAATCTGAAGTCTTACTCTGAACTGAGCCCCCCAACCAATGGTTGCTTTTACCTTAAAAAAAAAAAATTGTAAAAAATCCTAATCACAGATCTCTACAGTAATGTTGAAGTCCTGTTGAAGGAGAGTATTTTTAATAGCAGAAAGGGCACAGCAATAAGGAGTGCAGGCTCCGCCCTCATCAACTGACTGCTCCTCCCTGGTCAGCTTCCATCTCTCCAACATTGGTGCTTTACTCTTTTTTTTTTTTTTTACATTTGACTTCTATACCGCT
>NW_015177018.1:416829-430656 GCF_001447785.1 Gekko japonicus | reverse complement strand
AAAAGAAGTTTGACAACACACAGAAGAAGCCCAAGAAGATTAATTGGACATTACTAACAGTTTAATTTACCAGTTTATATATCACTCAGCTTTCTCTTTCTCCCACTGTCTACCTTTCCCATTTCTTCTTTTAAGCGAAATACCTCCCCTTTTTAGGGGAGTCAATAAAACTTTTATTTAAAAAAAAATAACCTATAGGGAAGTAGGGGTGTGTTTTGGGTGGCAGTTTCTCGGGGGGATATAAGCCGGCCTGCGAGCCGGCCAAAGTTGTCTGGTTCCGGATAGAATAAAGTACGCTTTGCTGAAATCACTCTCCGTTTGCGTATTTTTCAATAACCTAGTAAATAATATTCCTTTAAGCTTCTGTTAAAGGGACAAGATTCTTTTTTCTTCAGGAAAAGTCCTCGTCTCAAACTGAACTCTGAAGTCTCACTCTGAACTGAGCCCCCAAACCAATGGTTGCTTTTACCTTTAAAAAAAAAATTGTAAATGATCCTAATCACAGATCTCTCCAGTAATGTTGAAGTCCTGTAGAAGGAGAGTATTTTTAATAGCAGAAAGGGCACAGCAATAAGGAGTGCAGACCCCGCCCTCATCAGCTGACTGCTCCTCCCTGGTTACTGCAGGTGCTGTTACTCCCTGCGCCACCGCTCCCTTAGCTAGGGTTGCCAGCCTCCAGGTAGGGCCTGGAGATCTCCCACTTTCACAACTGATCTCCAGCTGACAGAGATCGGCTCCCCTGGAGAAAATGGCCGCCATGAAGGGTAAACTCTATGGCATCGTACCATGCTGAGGTCCCTCCCCTCCCCAAACCCTGCCCTCTCCTGGATCCACTCCCAAAGTCTCCAGGTATTTTCCAACCCAGGGCTGGCAACCCTATCTTTAGCTGAGCTCAGATTTTGGAATTGCTGGAAAAGAAATGGACTGTAGAAGGATATGGTGAGCAGGTGAAGGGTCATGAGACGCATAGCACCTGTTCAGACTGAATTTCTCCATAGACATATAACCCTTTCCCTGTGCAACTGGGTTGATCTACATCTAAAAACGCACCTCTGACACAAGAACGTCTGGACTGGAAGGTCTCAGTGAGTCAGAGCTCACATACTAAAAACCACTCAGCAAGCTTGTTGCCTGCAACAAACATGAAAAGAATCGAAGAACATCTTTCAAAAGAACACCCTCACATTCCTGCAGATAAACTGAGTTACAGTTGCAAGTAACGACTTGATTTGCATTTTGGTAATTAGTGGCATAAATTTTGGAGTTTACATTCCAGTCATCAAACCCACATAGGCTTTACTTAATTTGGATGGTCATCATTATTTTCTCTCTCATATATTTCTACAAAACTCCCCCATAAATCTCTCTTCCACAATTTTATTCTTATATCCACCTCTTCCCTGGCAGATAAAATCCACTGATTCTAAAAAAACCCCAGTATTTTCATTTCTCAGAATTAATCACTGCAGATCATTTTGTTCATTATTATTTCTATTTAATCTGGCAGCAAGCTCTTCTCACGCCTACATTCTACAGAGCAAAGAGGCTCCAAGTTTGAGAAGAATTCTCTACTCCTCCTCACAGAAGTATGGAGAACTGTCCATTGATCAACTTTATAGCTATACCTAATATAGAGAGGAAACAATATAAACCAAATCTTTTTTTTTTACTCTCCTATAAAAAGGAGAGAATTTTATTGCTTTAAATTTTACAGAAAAAAGGGAGGGTATATAGAGGGATTAAGAAAAGGTCGAGTGATGAGATAATTAGTATATTAATCTTTTAACCATATTAGCACAGTCCATAGCTTCCACCATGAGCGGTCGATCTTCTTGCTTCGTTACCTGTCAAAAATAAAAATTAGTTAGGTTAGTAAAGTCCTTTTGGGTTAGTATTAATATTATCCATGCAGTACACTCAAAAGTTCATCAGACGTTGCGGCGTCTGCCTTTCTTCTCTATTAAGTTATAGGCAGGGGTCATTTGGGGGGGACGCGGGGGGACGCCATCCCCCCGGGTGAGGTGCGGGAGGGCGGGGCCTGGAGCTCCCTGCTGGTGCCCACTGGAGGTTGCAGCCGGCTGTGGGGAGGACACACTTCCGGTGATGTCAGGGGGTGTGGCATATGCTAATGAGTTATGCTAATGAGTCCCCCTAGCTCTTTTTCTACGAAATGACCCCTGGTTATAGGAGACACCTCTTGCTGCTCCTTTCTCCTCTGGTTCTTTCTCCTCCCTCCGGATTGCTGTCCTTGTCGCCGCTGAAGATTTTCCACTTAGCGAGTTCTGCTTCTTCCTCTGAGCTGGCGTGTCTCTTCAAAAACTCTTGTGCTTTGAAAATGGAGTCAATCTTCTCTCTTTTGTCTTTAAATTTAAAGACCAGTCCTTCTGGAAACAATTACCTGTAATTAATTTGACGGTTTTGCAAGAATATGGTCAATCCTTTATATGCCTTCCGCTTCTGTCGAATTTCAAATGGTACATCTTTTAAAATCCTTATAGTTTGCTCTCCAATTTTCAAGGGTGTTGCTGAGGTCGCTTTAAGGATCTGATCTCTTACACGTTGTTTGGTAAACTTGACAACCACTTCAGCTGGCAGATTATTTTTCTTTGTAAAGTTAGAATAGGATCTGTATATCAGATCCATTTCTTCGCTTAATTTATCCGCTTCACTGCCCATCAGTGGTGCCAATGCTTCCTTTAATATACTTCTGAGATCTTCTTTTTGCGCTTCTTGAATTCCTTGAAATCGGAGAGTCAAATTTGATTTTTCCATTTGTAACATCAGTAACTTATTTTCTTGCAGTTCTTGCTTTCTTTCCATTTTACTGACCTTCTTCTTGATTTTCTGCATATCTTCTGTTGAAACCAGACATTTCTTTGCAATCTCCTCCATTTTCTTGGCTGTATCTGTTAACTGCGTCTGTTGGCTGCTGAGAACACTTTCCATGCTTACTAAAGTTTGGCTTATTTTCTGCATCTGGTCCAGCAGAGGGCGAAGCATCTCACTTTCTTGATGATTGACAGGCATACCGGAGAGGCGGGGACCAGAACCGGAAGTGACTGTTAGCTTCTTCACTTGCTTTTCCTTCTCCTTGTCTTTTTTAGCTCCCGACATCTTGGCTGTTTGTTTACTTTTAAAAAGTTTGTGCTTAACTGCTTGGGAAACAATCCCTTTTCTTCGCTTTAACAGAATCCCCAAAAGGTAACTTTACTTCTTTCAATTTCACTCCCCCCCTTACTCTGCTTACAGTCCCAGTCTTATCAGGGGGGGGCATTCCCCCCTCCTCCCTCCTCTTTAGTGCTTGTTCGTTGGGGGGGGAGATGCGCTCATATCTTTTTATGCTTCCGATCGACAACTCACAGTTCACAGCTGTTCACTTTCGCTTTCAAACGTTCATTCGCTTCATCACTCTGTGAAGTCCCAGTGGCGTTGCTAGTCCCCATATGGGGCACTGCCGCGGCGGGGCCTTCGGGGCATGGGGCGAGCCTCAATTTCCGACCTTCGGGCCGGTAAAGAGGCACTTTCCCCTAAGCACCCACTGGTTCGGAGCCTTTTCGCCAAGGCTCCTTAGGGTCTCCACTTGTGCGGATCCCCCCCAGCCGCGCGGGGGCGAGTCGACTATGGGAGCGTCCCGAGAGTGCGATCGCCATTCGCGCCGCCAAAACCGGAAGTCAATATAAACCAAATCTTGACTGATCTTTTTATAGATTCAGTGAGTTCAATTCTAGAAAACTTACTAAATCAGACTTAAAGAAGTCTTTCAGATTAATTAATCATTTGCATATAGAAGAATTACTGATTGGGGAAGGTCTTTTTGAAAATGTACCCATATTAAGCCAAAAGGAAGGTAACTCTGAATGTAGGATGATCCCCTAAAAAAGTTATATACAAAAGGTATATTACTGTACACAACTGTTTGTTTGGAGCCAGTTTGGTGTAGTGGTTAAGTGTGTGGACTCTAATCTGGGAGAACCAGGTTTGATTCCCCACTCCTCCACTTGCACCTGCTGATGTGACCTTGGGTCAGTCACAAGCTCTGGCACAGCTGTTCCTGAAAGAGCAGTTTGTGTCAGAGTTCTCTCAGCCCCACCTACCTCACAGTGTGTCTGTTGTGGGGAGGGGAAGGGAAAGGAGTTTGTAAGCCGCTCTGAGACTCCAAGTGAAGGGCGGGGTATAAATCCAATTTCTTCGTCTTCTTCCTAACTAGTATGTGAATTTAAGATGGCTCCATCTTTCTTGACAGCACATGTTGGAAAGCAGGGTACCTACTTTCCACATAAGCATTCTTTTAATTGGGTTATGTGGGTAAATATTTGATAACTTCCTTTAACTGTAGTTGCCTAGGATTGCTAATTATCAGTTAAGTGATTTGCAAAGTAAATAACATCTCTACATTCTTTCAGGCAATATTTCACTAATCAATATTTATTTGCATTGCATTCCCAACTGGATGCCATTTGAGATATTTTGTCACATCAAAAACTCTTTTTGTACTAAACATGTATGTAAAATAGGGTTATGTGGGGGAACGGATTTTCTCATATTCAGGATGATAGTGCTCGGTGTGGGATCTCGGGCATTTCCCTTGTGGGAAGATGAAAAAGAACTCTCTCACTGGAACCATAGGCATCTCCATTGAGAAAAGAATTGTGAGTCCTAGAAGTTAAAAAAAAATGAGACTCCCCCATGTTTCTGAAGGAGCTCCCAATCATTTAAGAAACCTTTTATCTACATGTGCTCCTTCCTCAGAGTGGTTTTGTCATATAGTTACTATTATAGCCAGCGGCTGAAGTATAGTCTTGTTGCGTATTGCCAGTTCCTGAATGGGAAGATGGCTCAAAATTCAAAAAAAGGTATTTAAGTATTGTTTTATGAGACTGCACAGCATATAAATATATTAATACTGAACAGCAATAATAGTCCTTCTTTCCCTGTTTATTCCTTACTCTACCACCCTCAAGTACAATTTTAGATTATATAAACTACCTAGGGGCAGGGAGGTATCTTGCACTCTGTCACTCTGTTCTGGATGGCTCTAGTCAGGGCTGACTCAGGCACGCACTTAAGAAGCTGTAGGCATCTAGATTGCTTTCCGATATCAAATCGGGGCCACCAAGAGGGGGGACTGGAGGGACAAAATTCGGTGGGGCCCAAGTCAGCTGGAGTGCCCCTGAAGCCAGCACCATGCTGCATGTACCCAATTTTAATGCAGTTCTGGCTGCAGCCACTAGGAGTGCAATGACGCCTGAGCTTAGTAAAAGGCTGTCTGGCTATCGAGTAGACCTTTCTGAAAAACTGTAGCAAACCCTTGCTACCAGGATCATGCAAAGCCTGTTAATCAAGCCAGCATTAGAGCAAGATGGGCCAGCACAGTAGTCAGTGTGTTGCAGCAAGAAAAAAAATAACCTTTCCATCTCTTTTCCTTAATTTATCTCTTTTCCATTCTTTTCTCATTCATTTATCTCCTCCTTCGCCTAATTTTTCTGTGTCCCACCCCCATTTATTTTCAACTCTTGATCTCAACTCCTTTTCATCTTTATCCTGCTTAGCAAACCTTTGTTAATATCAAATGTAGCAAACCTTTGTTAATATTATGAACAGAAGGGGGGGGAGTTAATATTTCCCCATGATCTAACAAAGTAATAAAAGGATGCTTTCCCCCCTCCTCCATTCTTTACAGGCATGGTAATGGAACGTCAATCCTTTATAGTGGTTATACACGTGGAAGTTAGAACTCCTAGTTCAGGTCTTCCACCAATACAATCTTTTTAATAGCATTAAAAATTAGAAAAGCTAGATTCAAGTCTAGTAGCACCTTAGAGACCAATAAGGTGTTCAAAGTATAATCTTTCAAGAGTCAAAGCTCCCTTCTGACTCTCGAAAGCTCATACCCTGAAAATCTTGTTGCTCCCTAAGGTGCTACAGGACTCGGGTCTTAGCTGTTCTATTGCAGACTGACATGGCTACCCTCTGAAATTAAACCTTAGATTTATAACAAATGTCATACTCAGTCTCTCTCACCAGTGGGGACCCAAGGCTGCATTATTCTCCTGTCCTCCATTTTATCCTCACAAAAACCCTGTGAGGGAGGCCTGGCTGAGAGTGTGTAACTCCTAGCTAGGGATGGAATGAGCCCGGAAGGAGTGGAGCCTCTAGATGCAGAAGGGTGCAGACTGTGTGGAAAGCAGAGGAGGGAAGCAAGACTGCCCTGCTGGGGAGCTTAAACCTTAACCATAGGCTCTTAACACCTTTTAGAACTCCTAGTTCAGGTCTTCCACCAATACAATCTTTTTAATAGCATTAAAAATTAGAAAAGCTAGATTCAAGTCTAGTAGCACCTTAGAGACCAATAAGGTGTTCAAAGTATAATCTTTCAAGAGTCAAAGCTCCCTTCTGACTCTCGAAAGCTCATACCCTGAAAATCTTGTTGCTCCCTAAGGTGCTACAGGACTCGGGTCTTAGCTGTTCTATTGCAGACTGACATGGCTACCCTCTGAAATTAAACCTTAGATTTATAACAAATGTCATACTCAGTCTCTCTCACCAGTGGGGACCCAAGGCTGCATTATTCTCCTGTCCTCCATTTTATCCTCACAAAAACCCTGTGAGGGAGGCCTGGCTGAGAGTGTGTAACTCCTAGCTAGGGATGGAATGAGCCCGGAAGGAGTGGAGCCTCTAGATGCAGAAGGGTGCAGACTGTGTGGAAAGCAGAGGAGGGAAGCAAGACTGCCCTGCTGGGGAGCTTAAACCTTAACCATAGGCTCTTAACACCTTGTTTAAAGTAACTATGATTTGTGTATGGAAACAGTTAAAGGACGGAGACTTTTGTTCTAAATTTTAATTTTAGAATTATTGTTTAGGGCTGTGTTCAGTGTTCCCTCTAAGCTGAGTTAGTGTGAGCTAGCTCACAATTTTTTAGACTCCGGCTCAAACTTTTTTGTCTTAGCTCAGGAAGGATGGCTCCAGAGCAAACTACTTTATGCAGTAGCTAAATCCTTCGCTCACAACTTTAGTGCCAGTAGCTCACAAAGTAGAAATTTTGCTCACAAGACTCCACAGCTTAGAGGGAACATTGGCTGTGTTATCTAATGCGGAGTTCATTTGGGGCCCTCATCTTGGAAGCCAGTGCACTGAGGAGGGCTCAGCTGGTTTTGAGTCTCCTAGCTGTATTTTCTGATGCCTGCCTCAAATGCTGATTCTTTTATTACTATAGATTCATGGTAACAGCACGCAAAGTGATTTGTTTTGTTATGATATTTGTTTGGGATCGGGGTCATATGGGGGCCCCAGGTAGATTCTTTGTCTGGGGGCCCATGGTGGCTCTTGGCAGCCCTGTATCAGATCATTTAATTCCTCGCAAGAGGTACAACTCAACAAGCTTTTGGTTCATTTACCTCATTTATACGCCAGCTTTCTCTCCAATGGGGACCTAAGGTAGCTTACATCATTCTCCATTTTATCCTCACAACAATCCTGTGAGCTAGGTTAGGCTGAGAGAGAGTGACTTGGCCCTACATCCCCTTGCAAGCTTCCATTTTTTTTTAATTAAACATATAAAGAGGAACACATACATATAACAGTTTTCAATTACATACAGTTAGTTAAGTTGTAACTTGCTAATACACTTCTAATAATGTGTAATCTGTGGCGTAAAAGTCAACTAGTTTAACAACATGTATTAAAACATTTTAGCTTGATTACAATTGTAAAAGATCAATAGGAAATACTGTTTTAGGAACTTTGTTTCTTAAAACCATATAGTCTGACACTGGTAACCAAATTGCTAGAAAACAAGAACTTTGTTTTGGATTAGTAACTTGGATATTGTGATAAGTAATTTTTTCGCCTTGCAAGTTTCCATGATAGAGTAAGGATTTGAACCTATAGGACAGTTCAGTGGATAGGGAACTGGTTAGAGGACCGCACCCAAAGAGTGGTGGTCAATGGCGTTTCATCAGATTGGAGGGAGGTGTCCAGTGGGGTGCCGCAGGGCTCAGTTTTGGGCCTGGTACTTTTCAATATTTTTATCAATGATCTCGATGAAGGGGTAGAATGGCTACTCATTAAATTTGCTGATTATACCAAATTGGGAGTAGCAAACACCAAAGAAGACAGAGTTAAATTCCACAAGACCTGAATACTCTGGAGAAGTGGGCAGTTGCAAACAGGATGCAATTCAACAAAGATAAATGTGCAGGATTACATCTGGGCCACAAAAATGTCAAATACTGGATGGGGGATACGTTTCTGGGGAGAAGTGTATGCGAAAGAGATCTTGGGGGTAAGGGTGGACCGTAAACTAAATATGAGCAGTCAGTGTGATGTGGTGGCAAAAAAGGCAAATTCAGTCTTTGGGTGTATTAAAAGGGCCATAGCATAGGGGGAGGGGGAGGGATAAAAATTACTATGTAATGCATGGTCAAAATATAATATGTAAAATTTGTGAAAAACAATTAAAAAATAAATTAAAAAGGGGGGGGCATAGCATCAAAATCACAGGAGGTCATAGCCCCTCTGTATACTGCCTTGGTCAGGCCACTCCTTGAATACTGTGTGCCGTTCTGGAGGCCTCACTTCAAAAAGGATGTGGGCAAAATCAAGAGGGTGCAGAAGAGAGCGAGGAGGATGATCAGGGGTCTGGAGACTCAGCCCTACGAGGAAAGGCTAAGGGCCTTGGAATGTTTAGTTTGGAGAAGAGGAGATTGAGGGGGGACAAGACTGCGCTCTTTAAATATTTGAAAGGCTGTCATTTGAAGGAGGGCAAGGAGCTGTTCCAGTTGGCAGCAGAGGATAGGACCCAAAGCAATGGTTTTAAATTACATTCAGAAAGGTATCAGCTGGATATTAGGAAAAACGTTTACACGGTCAGAGTGGTCCAAAGGTGGAATCAGCTGCCTAGGGAGGTGGTTAGCTCCCCTTCACTGACATCTTTCAAGAAGAGGCTGGATGAATACTTGTCAGAGATGCTTTAGGCTGGTCCGGCATTGGGCAGGAGGTTGGACTAGATGGTCTGTATGGCCCCTTCCATCTCTATGATTCTATACCCTCTCTGTGGATGTCTGTGGAAGTGAGAGAGAGGACCTGAGGTGTGAAATGGTCATGGCTCTCTCTCTATTTTAAAAGAGACAAAAAGGGTAGCTTGTTGTGACATCCTGAACCTGATAGTCCTGAATCTTAGAGAGAGGGAGAGGGAGGTTGCTGAGGGTGGTAGGCACCAGTGTTCCCTCTAAGCTGAGTTAGTGTGAGCTAGCTCACAGTTTTTTAGCCTCTGGCTCACACATTTTTTTCTTAGCTCAGGAAGGATGGCTCCAGCGCAAACTGGTTATGCAGTAACCAAATTGCTTGCTCACAACTTTAATGCCAGTAGCTCACAGAGTAGAATTTTTGCTCACAGGACTCCATAGCTTAGAGGGAACATTGGTAGGCACTCTGTGTGATTGGAAAGGGGCATCACAACAGGTGACTTCTGTCTCTCACAGCGCCATCTTCAACAGAATAATACCCTTCTAAGCGCACTGACTTCAGTGGACTTAAGGGTGTAACCCTGCTTAGCCTTCCACTCTGAAATATATTCGTTCTTTTCTGAGAAGCTCAACTTTCAATGAATGTTCAAAACAGGTAAGAATCACCCAGTCCCCTGCCCTCATTATATCAAGCAAGACAATGGAGTCTATTCATTCTCAAGCGATACTTTGTTGCTTTTAATCAGGGTCTTTGGTGTGACAAACGGCCAATGAATTGCTATTCTAGGAGAAGAAATTGCAGGGGTGCCACCAAATGAGGAAGAAAGCTGCAATAAAAAGTGGTTAGAAAACTGTCTAAAATGCAGTGAATAAAATCGTACATTTGTTTCTTGAAATCGGAAGATGAAAGAGCTGGTCCACACATCCATGTTTGTCGCTTGTTATTGTAGCTGTTTTGAGATATTATTCTTGCACATACTAGAAGGCCAGCAACTGTGCTTCCCAAAAGCCTGCTGATCTCAACATGTATAAATCAGGGGTTTTGTGTGTTTTTTTTAAACCTTAATGGCAAGGACTACTAATGACAACCAAAGGGCCATATCCACTATTGGGTGAATTTGTGGCATAGAAACATACCATAAAGTAGCATCCAAGCTCCAGTAAATATAGGAAATTCATAGGAAGATATCCTTCCTGCCTTCTTCTCCCCTAATGACAGATTAGGCCATTCAAACAGCCTTGGCACATGCTGAGCTGAGTGGTCCCACCAGAGGCCATTCAGCTCACACCAAGAAGAAGAAGAAGAAGAGATTGGATCTATATCCCCGCCCTGTTACAAACTCCTTTCCCTTCCCCTCCCCACAACAGACACCCTGTGAGGTGGGTGGGGCTGAGAGAACTCTGACACAAACTGGTCTTTCAGGAACAGCTGTGCCAGAGCTTGTGACTGACCCAAGGTCACGTCAGCAGGTGCAAGTGGAGGAGTGGGGAATCAAACCCAGTTCTCCCAGATTAGAGTCCGCACACTTAACCACTACACCAAAAAGTACAATGATCAACGATGCAGACTCATCCATTGATTTAACATGCTGCCACTGCCCAGGCCTAAGCCTATCACAGGCACATGTTAGCCCAGTGCCTCTTACTTCACTGCCACTAGTAGGGTTGCCAGCCCCCAGGTCCGAGCCAATGTTGGATCAGGCCAAAGGCCCATCCAGTCCAACACTCTGTCACACAGTGGCCAAAAATACCGGGTGCCATCAGGAGGTCCACCAGTGGGGTCAGGACACTAGAAGCCCTCCCATTGTTGACCCCCCCAATACCAAGAATACAGAGCATCACCTGCCCCAGAGTCCCTATCCATACCTTGTGGCTAATAGCCACTGACGGACCTCTGCTATGGTTTGAGGGTGAATTTACCATAGAGTTTCACCAAAAGAACAGAGCAGTGCCCATGTCTGTGCCAATGTGATGACATCACTTCTGGTTGATGTCATCATGTCGTACAATGTTGTGCAACATCTTCACCCACCCCCAGAATGCCCCCCAAATCCGCCTGAAAAGGGGACCTGACAACCCTAGCCACCAGCTGGATCCAGCCCAAGCAGTTTTCATGCAGAAACCACTTCAGGGGGCTAATTGATTAACAGGCTATGGCAATCTCGCCCACTTCCCTTCATCATACACAGGATTTTCCCTTTCTTTCTTCTTTCTCGCTTGCTGTACAGCCCCTATATCTATTTTCTTATTATTAGTTGGTCTATGACTGTCCCACCCTGTCAAATTATTATATATTTTGATGCTGGCCCAACCCAAGGACTTGAGGGAAGAGACAAACTCACCTGCTAATATTCTATTCCTGTAATGGCACATGGGAGGCTCTTGAAAGTTCAAAAATAAACAAAATATTTTATTTAACTTGGAGGAGGAAAGGTCTGGTAGAATCAAAAGTAGGATGTATGAGATAAATCGATAATAAAAACTGAGGTAACTTTGTAATCACACTAATTCCAGATAATATGTTGCCAATAAGTAGGTGTTTTTGCTTTTCCACAAGGTCTTTGAAACTTTGAGGAGAGAGGCTTTCTTTTCCATTTCTGCTTTGACACGTGAGCATAAGTTTCTGAGTTTCGCTGACACTTCACATTTAAAAGGCAAGAACATGCAACCAAGTTCCTAAAACCCTTCTATATATACAGACCAAGGGATCACTCATCTCTTTAGAGCTTTCTCCCTTTTCACTGGGCAGAGATTACTTCTCTTCACTAGAAGCTCTGTCCACAGTTCCCACTAATGTGTGCCAGCCTACACTGGCACACAGATCCCCCCACCAGTGCACAGTTCATAAGCTCAGCACAGGGGTCCCTTTCACTTCCCCTGCTTGGGGGAGGGAGCCAAACCAAGCACTCTAATGGCTGCCTACCATTAGAGGAAGCCTCTCTTTTTTCTCCTTCCATCCTTCCTTCCTTCCAGTTTGTATTTTTGTATGTTTGTACACTGATATATTTTTTTTAAAAAAAATTAGGCTTTCTCACAACTTTTATGCTCGTAGATTTTTTTTACTCACAAGGTAGAATGTTTGCTCACAATAGTCAACAGCTTAGAGGGAACATTGGCTCTGTCCCTTTTCAGCTTGAATGGGGAACTTCTGTGATCCTCTCACTCCCCTTTGCCTCCTTCTCAGACCTCAGTCAGTACTAAACTCTCTCTTCTTCAACTGTCAGTTCTTGACTGTCATTTCTTAACTGACAGTCTCCACAGAATTCCATTTGAACAGCCTGTCACTCAAAGGTTCTCAGACTCTGTTAGAACATTAACTCTTGACAGTCTGTCACACAGGCCCAAGCCAGTAATGAATATTTCAGGCTTATCCATAGCAACGTCCGCATGCTACCATTAGCTGGATCCAAACCAAAAGGCCCTGGACCCAGCCAGTGGCAGTATGGGAACAGGTGTGCCTATCCCTGTGATTACTATCATTGGCCAGATCCAAGCAGCCCTGCAGTCTTCTGGGGATCTTCATGGAAAGTTAAAGGGTCTGTGACCCTATAGACTAGATGCTGAAATCCAAGGTGCCTTGAAAACAATATGTCATGCAGCAGGGGGTGAGGATACAGAAAGAAAGGGATTCAGCCAAAAGCCCACCCCAGTCTTGAATGACTTAATGAAGGCAGCAAAGATTCAATAAAGGATGGGTGTATATGGGAGGAGTGGCTCTTGTCCAATGCTGACTTTTTGCTGGAATCCTCCTTGCCACAAGCTAAATTGTTCTCAAGAGTCCTCCAGTCTTGAACAGTGACATGGCAGGGAAGACAGGGAGAAGGGAAAGCAGGCAAGATCTGCCCCTACCAAATCCCCCATAGAGGGCAACCAGTGCCACACATCAGACATTGGGGGGGGGGATAGGAGAAAGGAAATGTTTGTAGAATAAAAGAGAGCAATTACAGTTTTTATGTGCTCATAGGCATCGATTGTTAACTGCACAACATTCTTATTCCATATCCATATAAGGGTTCGGAAACCCTTAAAAAGCTAATTCTATTCCCACACTCAGTTAGCTGAGATCATTTCAAAAAGGGAGACTTTTGAGCTTGTTTTCACACTATTTTTTCTGCCCACTTAAACAATCATAACTATCCTTGGATGTGCATTCACATGGACAAAAGCAGGACAGGCTTCTAAATTCACATGTTCATGGAAAACAGATGCTCAAATGCACCAGTGCATAAATGTGCACAAACCAAATCTTTATGTATAAATCTTCTTTTATATAAGATAAAGCAATGGAAAGATTTTACTACTACTACTACTACTACTACTACAACTACATGCAATTTCTAGACCCCCCTAAAACAGGGCTCAGGCCAGTGTACAACAACAAAAGCACAATCATAAATTAAATTCGTAGTTAATAAAATACAACAATTGGCCTAATAAGATGGCACTAAGCAACTTCAGTTGTGAGTCAAACATACAAAATTATGCAGATGAATATTACAGGATGTGGTAATCTTTCTATTTCACGGCAGACCCTCTTTATCAGATAGTATCATAGCAGAAAGTGAAGAGGTCCTAAAGAGCTTCTTGCTGAAAGTGAAAGAGGAGAGCGCAAAAGTTGGCTTGAAACTCAACATCAAAAAAGCTAAGATCATGGCATCCGGCCCCATCACTCCTTGGCAAAGAGAAGGGGAAGTCATGGAAGCAGTGACAGACTTCACGTTCCTGGGATCTCAGATCACTGCAGATGGTGACTGCAGCCATGAAATGAAAAGACGCCTGCTCCTTGGGAGGAAAGCGATGGCAAACCTAGACAGCATAATAAAAAGTGGAGACATCACCCTGCCAACAGAACTCCATATGGTCA
>NW_015177018.1:388931-416785 GCF_001447785.1 Gekko japonicus | reverse complement strand
TGACTGTTCCCTGGAACTGGAAGGCCAGATGCTGAAGCTCAAATACTTTGGCCACCAAATGAGAAGGGAGCACTCACTGGAGAAGACCCTGATGCTGGGAAAGATTGAAGGTCAAAGAAGAAGGGGACGGCAAAGGATGAGATGGTTAGACAGTGTCATCGATGCAACGAACATGAAATTGAGCAAACTCCAGAGCACGATGGAAGACAGGAGGGCCTGGCGTGATGTGGTTCATGGGGTCGCGAAGAGTCAGACTCGACTGTGCAACTGAACAAAACAACAAAAATCATGAAGGTTTCTAATAGTGCCATCCATTGAAGTGAATGGGTTTAGAAGGGTTTAACTCTGTTTAGGACTACAGTGTTAATCTTGTTTCATTGAGATACAGGATACAGCACTATATCTATTTGGTATATTTTAAACTGTTTTTAACTATTGCATATGATATTGATGGAACCCGCCCTAGGCCCACTGTGCGGGGAGGGTGGGATATAAATCTAATGAAATATGTAAATAAATACACACTTTGTCTCATAAAGACTATTATAAATCTGGTTTCGACACATTTATGCAGTTGTGCATCTGAGCATCTGTGTCCCATGCTCTTGTGCACTGCTATTCCTTAGTATCTGTGATCTTAATTGTTAATTGTCAAAGACCTATTTATGTGAATGTATGACCCATCACAGATCAAATGAACTAGATAGTTTTATAGTATCTCATGCCCCCTTGAAGCCAGGGGTAGATGGGGAAATTACAATAGCCCCAGAGCTGCCAAACTGAACAGCCCTTTCTGTATTGCAAGCCACATAGCTTAGCAGCGCTACCAGTGTGCATTGCCTCACCCATCGCCTCCTCCGATGGACTGGCAGTAGTGTAGTGGGAGGCCACTGGTGAGTTGATACCAATCATCAATGCCACTGAAGGACCTGAGCCAAGGTGCTCCAAAGGCACTGGAAGAAGTTCTGGTGCTTGGCTCTGCTTGCTCCTGACCACCAGTGGCCCTCTAGGGCAGTGGCCCCTCAGGAAATTTCCCTGTGTGTTAAATGGCCAGTCCACCCCTGCTCGATACACCTCAGTTAAGGTTATTTCACAGATCTATTGGCAGACCAGCACATGCTGAGTAGTCAAGTGATATACACAGATGTATGAACTGGTCCATAATACATGAAAAAGATATGCAAGGATTTGTAGTGCAATCCTAAACGTGGTTTTAAGAGGTAATTCCTGGAATCATAGAAGTGGGGCGGGGGAGAAGCACTGTGGTTATGGGAACTGCTGTGGTCTGTATTTGCGATTTCCTGGTTTGTTCACATGAGCACACAGGCAGGATTGTTCCTGTGGCATTATGCAAACCAGTCCCCACTAAATGTACGTAAGACTATTTCAGAACAGAGAAGGAGAGATTTACAGATTTCGATAAAAGCGGTCTTGAAATTGCACAGCTGCTTGAATAAGGCAGGTACTCTATGATTATCAAGTTCTTCTCTTCTAAGAATAATATATAAAAAAACCTCTGCAGTTATGTAGGTCCATTTTCCACAAGAGCTATCCTATAGTCAAGGAAGCTGCAAAGCAGTAACGGAGAAAATTGCATGGTTTCCACTCCACCTACTCTGGAGATGAAAGCTAAATATTGTTTTTGTGTATAGTCATGTATAAACTTGCAATCACAGAAACGCATTCTGCCCAAATATTGTTATGCCTTCATGTTAATCTGATCTGCACTACCCATCTTTAAATACTAGGAAGCCGTTCACTTTCAAAGTAAAAGGCATCTAACGTAGAAGTACATTTGGATAGGAGAGAAGGTCACTCTTTGAAAAACTTGCTGGCAGTAATCTGTACCAGAATAAAGTTCTATGGCACAGAGTAGAGATCAACAACTGGCAATTCACTGGTACCATCCGGCCCATGGAAGGCTGCCAGCTGGCTCTAGGAGGATGCTCCTGCAGCTTCCACAACATAAAATTAAGACAAACAGAGGTGATAACAGCTGATAAGCTGCTTGATTCCACTGTGCAAATTTGCCTACCAAAAGAGTTAATAACGTATCAGAGGGGATACAGAAATGTGTTGAATCACACATGTTCTTGCCCAGGATCATAAACCCTTTGGTGTGCAGACTCTAATCTGGGAGAAGCGGGTTTGATTCTCCACTCCTCTACTCACAGCTGCTGGATGACCTTGAAAAAGAGCAGTTTCTGTGAGAGCTCTCTCAGCCCCAGCTATCTCACAGGGTGTCTGTTGTGGGGGAGGGGAAAGGAAAGGAGATTGTAAACTGCTCTGAGACTCTAAATCCCATCTCTTCCTCCTCTTCTTCTTCTTTTCTGTCTTTACAATTTTGGTGCTCCCATCTTGCGTACCGGCAGAGCATGTGGTGTACAATCCTCTCATCATAGGCATCTGCCATTTTGTGTGACTAGGGCAACACACATATTTTCCAGCTTCAGTACACACAATCAGAAACCCAGATTTTTTGAGGGTACACACCCAAACTGGAAAATACACATGATGCCTTAGTCATACAAAATGGCAAATGCATGTACCTAGAGAAATGCATCGTGCACTGTCCTGGTGTGAGAGGTTGGAGTGCCAAAAATGTAATGAGTGGAAGGGGCTATAGATAAACTGTACACAAATTATGCCATCAGAATCAACAGATTATAGATACTGTGTGCTTCTATAATCACTTCTATCATGAGACTGTTGCCAAAAAGTGGTCTATCGCCTGTAAAACAAACAAAAGAAAAGGATAAGCAGGGGAGACAGCCACGATTTCATTCTCTTCCTATTTTTATTTGAAGCTTAATGTAACCCACTTGACCAATCCAGATTTCTCCACAATTTCCTGTACAACTATTTACCAAAGTGAAATATACTGGGTTCGACCAGCTCATACTTTACTGTGAATCAGCTCAAACTAAGGACAAACTAGCAGGATCGAAGCCCTACTTAAATCCGTGCACAACACCACACCCCACACACACCCACTACCCGTGATAGGCTATTTACACTGCAGCTCCTGGCCTGTAGGTTCCTTCCAGGATCCTAGCTAACTATTTTTCTTGGTCTCAAACCGAGATACGTTCCCCAGAGTATTCAGGAAGTGATGGTATTCCCCACTGAGAGCGCCTGGAGCAGTTCATTCGTTGATCATGAAACCTTTCTTTAATAACACTCTGATGTTTTTCTCCTCACTTAAGGCCAGATGATGTTAGGGTGTATTCTTCCTGCACCTGTAGCACCAAGAGACTATAGGGGGTATCTCTGTTGGAGGAGTAAGGCCAGGCACCAGTTGGGATGCCATGCAGTCATTCCTGGAGAAAGCAGACCTGGTCACTGCTACACCTGCCTTGGTATCATCCAGCTAGACTACTGCAACATGCTCTAGAGTGGGGCTGTCTTCAAAGACAGTTTGGAAACCATACCTAGTTTAAAATGCAGCAGCCAAAATGTCTGCTGGGGCTCACTGCCTTGAATACATTAAACCAATTCTTTACCAGTTAAGATGTATGACTATTAACCATGATTAGTAGGATTGCCAACCTCCAGGTAGTGGCCAGAGATACCCTGGAATTATCATCTCCAGATAACAGAGATCAGTTCCCCTGGAGAAATTGGCTGCTTCAGAGGGTAGACTCTGGTTGCAGTCACACGCACCAGAAAAAATGGGGGGGAAGCAAGGCTATTTCCTCCGGAGGAATTTTACCTGCAGCTGCACGATCACACCTCCCTTTGAAGCTGCAGGCCCAGTCCGTCAGTGCGTGATCAGATGCAACTGCGGGTGAGTTGGGGGTTTTGTGCCATTCCCCCCCCCATGCACTTAACCAAGGGATCGATGAATCGCACCTCCGCACCAAGGGCTCCCTATGGAGTTTGTGATGATGCACATACTGTGAAAGGGGGGGGGGGAAACAACAGCATGGAGTTGGGATGGCCTGATCAGACCATCCCGATGCCATGAAAGAGCACTGGAGCGATCAGACATGGGAAAGTCGATCTGTGGCCCATCGCAACCTGTTTACTACTGGGTTTTCCCTGGTGTCTTTTAACTCCACTTCTGCAGTGGAGCAGAACGGGTTGCCGACGGCTGCGGGGCACTTTCCAGATGTTGTTGTCTGATCGCGCCCTTTAAATCTGCCCGGCATTTGCACCTATGCCGGGTCCAATTGTGCATATGATAGCAAGCCTCTATGTCATTATACCCACTAAGATCCATCCCCTCCCCAAACCTCACCCCCCCCAGGCCCCATACCTCCCCCCCAAATCTCCAGGTATTTCCCAACCCAGACCTGGCAACCCTAGCAATTAGCCACGCTAGCTAAAGAGACTCAATAATCAGGCAATATACCAGTGAACACTGGAAGTGGTAGAGAAACCAAGGTGGAGGAGGTAGCCATCATGTCTGGCTTGTATGCATCTCCCAGACACCTCGCTGGCTACTGCTAGAAACATAATGTTGGATTAGGTGGGCTTGTGGTCCTTCTTAAAGCTAAAATATGAGTTTGGGGGCAATTTTAATTTTTGATTTTACAGGAGAAAACATTCATTCCGCCAACCAGCCCTTCCAAAAAGGAAAAGCTATACATGGAGAGCCTGGTGCTATGTTAGGAACTGACTACTAATGAGCTGTTACCTTCCCACTGCCCAGCGCTTCATTTCTGTAAATCTATACAAATGCAGATACTCCACCGGCAACAGCAGCTGGAGTCCTATTTCTATTTATATGACATTGTTCTCTTATGTTCTTATGCAGCACTGTTCTTCAGTTATTTGATTTCCATCCTTTTGCCAGCTGGTAGCATCTTGCTATGCCTCCTTTTACGTGTATTGTTTCTTCCTTTTATGACTGTTTCCTACCACGCGCACTTAGTAATCAGCAGTTGTGCAAAGTAAGACTAACAGGGCAATTAACTTTTGACAGTCATATACAATGAAGCTTGTTAAAACAAGGTTTACTAACAGCCCCTTAGGGGTAATCACCCTGACCTGACTTATCCAACCATTAAGCACAATAAGACACACCAGTCTTAGCTGGTGAATATTAAAGAACATCTACAGCAATGATACAGAGTGCAAACGAGAGCAGAGAGACTCAGAACATTTCCTAAGATGACAGCATTTCTGCTTTCCTACCAGCAAAGGTGATTGCCTCTTTCTGTGGAGGCAGTTCCACTTAATCTCTCCGCATGTGTCACACACAATGTCATTCAAAGCCTAGCGGACATCTGAGCACTTGCCATCAGTCCAGATTTATTTATTAGAATGCCTCTTTGCCATGTTTCCTGCCATCAGCATACTGTCAAGGCAGTTCACAGAAGCCGGTATGTACCTGCACTACAACACAATTAAAGCACAGGTAACAGCCACCAACTGGCTCAAGTGGTTAAGACGCTGAACTGCAGGCTGTGGAAGGTCGGTAGTTCAGTAGTTCAAGACCCAAGTGTGCCACATGACAGAGTGAGCTCCCATCCCTAGTTCCAGTTCCTGCCAGCCTAGCAGTTCGAAAGCAAGAAATTGCAAGTAGATAAATAGGTACCACTTCGGTGGGAAGGTAACAGCGTTCCGTGCGCCTTGGTGTTTAGTCATGCCGGCCACATGACCACAGAAACATCTTCTGACAGCGCTGAAACGGAGATGAGCACCGCAATCCTAGAGTCGGACTCGACTGGCTTTCGAACAAGGGAACCTTTACCTTTAACAGCCACCAAATAAAGCTTCTTATAGCTCATGATGGGAATTGCCCAGTCTCGAAAGATCTTTTATATATGGCAGCCTTGCACAACTTCCTGAAACAGATGAGTGGAGGCGGGTGATGGACATCATTCCAGAGAGCCAATGCCATATCTGAGAGTGACTGGGCTGTGACTTGAGGAAGGGGACTGTCAGGAGAGAGTTCTATGAGGATCTGAGTTGGCACATAATTTAATTTGAGGAGACTCCGTCCTTCAGCTATGTGGGTCCCAAGTCATGAATTGGACCTGGAAGTATGTAGGTAAATCAGTGGAGGTGTCTTGCGACTGGAATGGTCATATCCCTGTTCTCGAGTCAGCTGTATTCTGTACCAGTTGTAACTTCAGGATAGTCTTCAAGGGCAGCCCCATGTACAGCACACTGGAATAGTCTAGTTTTGCTAGTATGGGCCAGGAGTCAACAGAGGCTAACAGGGCAGACAACTGGTGCGCAAAGATGCATCTGCAATTGCATTTATCTGATCTTCATGCAAAAAAGCAGGATCTAATGAAACTCCTAAACTCTTCTCCAAGTGTGTCAAGTTCAATACCTCTCCGTTCAAAGTGGGCAGAACAATCCCCTTGGGAGCTTCTGATTTCCTGACAGCCATTACCTCTGTCTTGTCCAGATTCTGTTTTCAGCTTATCCCTCAACCACTTGAGCACAGCATCCAAACACTAGCCCTAGGCAGAGGCTGCTGCTTGTGGTGCCTTATTTAAAGCAAGATTGCTTTGAGTGAACTCATTCTCATGTAAAGGTTGAAGATACAAGTTAAACTGCACTAGCAAACCGGAGACACTACCTGCCAACCCACTGCTTTTTGCCTTTGCGCTTTCCTCCCAAATATTCAATCTCTTTCAGATTTTTATGACTCATTGCCGACTCTTCTGCAACAGCTGGTCCTAGTACCGGTGTCCTCAAGAGCTAATTAAAGCTCCCCAAATGATTGTGCAGAGGGAGGTGGAGTCTCACGCCCCCCCCCAAAATCAAATTTCTCTCTTTACCTGTCTCTAGACAGCAAATCCAACAAGACCATAAAATAACATTTGAGCTATAACTCGATAATTTCCCCTCAATTACATGCTAGCTGCAACCCATTAAAAAAAATGATATTATGCAACCCATAAAAAAATGATATTATCCCAGAACTGGATACAAGCCAGTGCTCACAAGGAGCTGTGCAGAAAGTGATGGAACTGAGGCTCAGCAACTGCAAACACGCTATCTGAAATCTGCAAGCTCCCAGGTCCAATCTTTAGTTTAAGGATCTCAGGTAGCAGTGAAGACCTTTTGTTGCCTGAAACCATGGGAAGTTGCAGCAGAAAAGACTGGGCCGCATCAACATTGGTCTAAGGTTCATGTATGCAGGCCTTCAAGGACATAACTATGTAATGTGGCTGTCACATGTTGGTTGGGTCACTGGTGTGTGACAGGACTTACGGTCAGATGTACATTGGGAGAACTCACCTTTCAAAAGTGTTCATTTGGCACCACAAGGGAGCACTGTAAGAGGGGGGGGGAGAAGGAGCTTCCAGTTTCCCTCCCACCCTGCTTTTGCCAGTGAAAAGAGCAGCAGGGGGCTTTTTGTCCTTTTCTCTGGTTCTATGTACCCTAGGAAGAATACGGAGCCAGAAAAAAGGGGTGAACATGAACAGCCCCTCCACCACTATTGCTGCTGGTGGAAGTGGGTAGAGGGAAACCAGAAGTTCATTTCTCCCCCCCACAGTTCTCCCTGGCCATGATGGATGAATGTGCACTTTTAAGGATGACTGTATGTCTGACTGTGAGTCTGCTCAAACACCTGTGACCTGACATGTGTCAGGCATATCATGTACTACACCATAAGAGTTGAGCATTCTATATCATGTGTCATAGATACCAAGCCTAAGGAAGTGGACTGATTCAACCAAATATTTAACACCCGTGTAAACTCTCCCCCAACTCCTTTGCTCTAGAGAAGACAATATGACAAAAAGTAACTTTGAATTTAGATTAGCCCTAATCCAAAAGGGGCACAAGCCATTTAAGCCAGTTTGGTGTAGTGGTTAAGAGAAGCGGACTCTAATCTGGAGAACCAGATTTGCTTTCCCAGTCTTCCACATGCGGCCAGCTGGGTGACCTTGGGTCAGTCACAGTCCTCTCAGAACTCTCTCAGCCCCACCTATCTCATAAGGTATGTGTTGTGGGGGAAGAAGGGAAAGGCCATTGTAAGCTACTCTGAGACTCAGAGTGAAGGGTGAGGTATATATCATCTTCTTCCTCTTCTTCTTCATCTTCTTGTTTGAAATGCTCTTGTCACATGTGCCAGCCCCTACTGAAGCTGCATTAACATGTCAGCAGCAGACACAGGTAAGCTCTTTATTCACTCTTCACATCATCATTGGGTTTAGCTTATAGTAACAAGGTCTTTTTTGTCTGCTCAGATAGCAGTCCAAATATTTCTAAATATAAAAGACAACCTTAAAAAAAAACCCAAGCTACTCAAGCTTTTGAGAAATTCAAAAGTGATGACAGAATTTGATAACAAGCCTACAAAATGGAACACGCCGAGGTAGCACTAAAAGGCCTTGGCTTGTGGGTGTGTGCATATATGCGCAAAAGCAAGCATTCATCAGATGAACTCTCAACCATTTATTAGCTTCAGTTCACAAACAGTGGTGATGCTGCCGTCTTCCTGCAGAAGCACTCAAAATTACCCCTCACAAAGGAAAAGCAGCTAAAAAGGAGAAGAAAGGGAGGGAGATAAACAAACAATTCAATATAAGCTCTATAATGACCGTATATTTCCCACCTCAGCGGGTTGCTGCCTGGTCCCTGCAGGGAAATGACAAATGAATACTGTTTAATATTTTGCACAAACAGTTTTTCCTTTCAGAAAACTCTTTGGGATAGGATAATGAGAGGCATGGAGCTGCAGAGGGAAGACTCCCCCCCCCAAGATTCCTATTCCTTTCTGGGGCATTATCATCTGATACATACCGTACTTTGTTTATTCAGAGCAAATTCAGTGGTTAAAATGATTAATTGAACCCATTTCATGTTACTCATATGAGCTCTCACAAAAGGAGGTGACTGCCATTTTCCCCCCTTAGTGACTCATGCACAGAAGCATATGGTACATGCTGGCACTAACAAAGTGGCATTTCTAAATTTAGGAGTTCATAAATCTTAAAAGATGCCAGCTTTATCCAAGCCCCTTCTTCCTGTACTCCTAATTTTGGGCCTTACTTTCAAGAAAAAAAATGGAAATAGAAGATAGGCAGAAATCACTGATATTTGGTCAGTGTTCCAAGTTAACTTAAGAAGTTAGCAGTAAATGCAAGAGATTGTAGCCAGAGGCCAAGAGAAACATGGAACCAATTCTAACGCACAAACTAAATCTGTATGTGCATACATCAGTACACATATGACCATGACCAATTTGAGAAGGGACGAAAAAAATATCTTTCCAGATCTGTGAATGACATCAGCAAACTTTTCCAGTGACTCTTGTCTTCTCATAATAGGACCAAAGTACGATAGCCTCACTTTGGTCATTTTAGCTTCTAGGAAGAGTTCAGGCTTGATTTGATCTAGAATCCACTTATTTGTCTTTTGGGTGGTCCATGGCATCAGTAAAACTCTCCTCCAACACCACAGTTCAAATGAATCAGCTTTCTTCCTGTCAGCTTTTTTCATTGTCCAACTTTCACAAACATACATAGTAATGAGGAATGCTATGGTATGAATGATTTTGATCACCAGTGACACATCCTTACACTTAAGAATCTTTTCTAGCTCCCTCATGGCTGCTCTTCTCAGTCTCAACCTCCTTCTGATTACCTGGTTCCGGTCTCCCTTTTGTTTGATGATGGACCCAAGGAATAGAAACTTTTGAAAAATTTCAATTTGTTCATTGTCAACCTTGAAACTATGTTATTCCTCAATAGTCGTTACTTTTGTCTTCTTCATGTTCAGCTGTAATCCTGCTTTGGTACTTTCTGCTTTAACCTTCAATAGTCATTTCAAGCCTTCACTATTTTCTGCCAGTAATGTGGTGTCATCTGCAGATCTCAAATTTTTAATGCTCCTTCCCCCAATTTGCACTTCACCTTCATCTAAAGCTAGTTCAGCTTTCTTATGATGTGTTCTGCATATAGACTGAACAGATAGGGCGATAAAATACTTGTCTGACATCTTTCCCAATCTGAAGCCATTCTGTTTCTCCATATTCTATCCTAACAGTAGCCTCTTGTCCAGAGTATAAATTATGCATCAAACAATCGGATGTTGTGATACACCCATTTCTTTTAAAACCTCATGATCCACACAGTGAAAAGCTTTGCTGTAATCCATCTTGAACACCTGGCATTTGTCATTCCATATATAGTAACAGTCTTTGTTGTAAGATTTTGAGCAATGCTTTACTTGTGTTACAAATTAACATGATGGTCTAAGAGTTGCTGCAGTCTTTGAAATCTCTGGTTTTTTAAAATTAGAATGTAGATTAAGTGTTTTCAGACTGTGGGCCATTGTATTGTTCTCCATATTTGTAGGCATATTCTTGTTAAGATTTTGATGAAAACAATTTCTGTGGTTCTATTCAGTCTATTGATGTCCCACCTACTCCTGGTGACTTGTTTCTCCCAATTGCTCTGAGTGCAGCTTTCACTTTACTTTCTAGAACTTCAGGTTCTTCTTCAAAAGATTCTTCCTTGAAGCAATCTGTCATCCATTCATCTCTTCTGTATAGTTTTTAAGTCTATTGTTCCCATCTTTTCTTTATTTTGTCCTGCTCAGTTAATGTATTTCCATGCTGATCTTTCAGCAATCAATCAATCAACCTTTTATTGGCTTAACTGATCTTTCAGCATATCTAACCATGCTTTAACTTTCCCTTTGATTTCAAGGGTCTTGTGGAACAGGTCTCTTGTTCTTTTTTGTTGTTCTCTTCCATTTCTTTACATGGGTTATTATATTAGTTCTCTTTGTCTCTGTGTGCTAGTTGTTGGAATACTGCCTTTAGACTTCTGATTCTAATTTTGTCACCTTTTGCTAATCATCGATCTTTAGCAATATTAAGAGTTTCATAAGTCATCCATGGAGACCTTTTTATTTCTTTTGGCTGCAGGAATAGTCTATAGGGATGGGCAGGAACCAGGAAAATGCAGTTCGGTTCATGGTTCGTGATGTACCCAGTTCACGAACCATAAACCATCATGACATTTTAAGGACTAAAGTAAATGGTTTGGTTTGTGAGGTTTGTGATGCAGTAGAATCTGCCTCCCCAACATGCTAGAAACACCAACCTCTTGGGGGATCTCCATCTGACTCTTCGCTACGTGCCCTCCAAGATTGGTGAGGATTGAATTTACGGGGTTTGAGTTATGCCCGCCCCAAGGCAGTGTCCCATCCTCCATGGTTTCCCATGGAGGGAGGGAAAGCAAGGACAATAGAAGCCCACCAAAGAAAATCAAAGTCCCAGAGAATCTCTGCCGTAGAAACTGAAGGGAGAGCATTTTTGCAAGCTCAGAAGAACAAGTACAATGTGCCCAGCAGTACCAGTGCCACTGTGGCAGTGGAAACCCAACAGGACTAAGGTCAAACCAGAGAATCTCTGCAGTAGGAACTGATGGGGGGGGGCATTTTTGCAAGCCCAGCAGAACCAGCGCAATATACTAGTGCCCAGCAGAACCAGTACAATTTACAGAGTGCCCAGCAGAAACCAGTGTCACTGACATTGGAAGCTTAAAAGAACTGATCTCAAAGCATAGAGTCACAAATCCAAGCAAGGGGTGTAGGATTCTGCAAGCTCTGTGCTAGGAAATGGGAAGTGAACACAAAGAAACTCCAGCTTGAAACTGAAATGATTAGTTTGAAACCGACAACAGTGTTTCCAAGACTGGAGACTTCCACCCCCACCCCCTTGCTTTGAAGGTAAACATTTTGAGTGGAGGCGGACTGTTTGGAAATGTATCCATTTACAAACCAGCATGAACTTCCACAAATTACTTGACAGTTCATGGAAAGTGTGTGCCAGTTGACCTGTTATGAACTTCAGTTCACAAACCACAAATTGGCCAGAATTGATTGCGAACCTTAGTTTGTGAGCTGGTTCATGCCCATCCCTAATAGTCTTTGTGCATTCTTCCTTGATAATCTCTTTGGCTTCAACCCATAGTGCTTCCAATTTGCATTCACTGAACATAGTACTGTAAATCTGTTCTTTACATGGACTTTAAATTCTTCAAGAATGTTGTTTAGATTGTATTTTGGCACTATTAATGTTTTTCTTCAGTTTTATTCTAATTTTTTATATTAACAATTCATAGTCTGTACCACAATCAGCTCCTGCCCTTGTTTTAGCAGAGAGAATAGAGCTTCTCCATCTTGTGCTTCCAATTGTGTAATCTATTTGATTTCTATATTAGCCATCCAATGAGGTCCATGTATAAAACCACCTGTTCAGTTACCTTAAACAAGTGCTTGCAATGAACAAATCGTTGTCTTCACAGAATTGTATGAGTCGCTGTCCTGCTTAATTTTCTACTCCTAACCCTAATTTTCTGAAAATATTTGATTTCCAATTTTGTGTTCCAGTCACCTATGATTAATAGCACATCTTGCTTAGGTTTGTGATCAATGTCTTCCTGGATACTTGCATAAAAGTTTTCCATTCCTTCCTTATCAGCATCTGTAGTTGTGGCATATACTTGAATGATGGTATGTTAATAGGCTTTCCATGAAATCCGATTGATATTATTTGGTCAGACTTTGCATAATAGCCCCTGATTGCTTGTGCTTACATCTCCCTTCACTATTAGGACAACTGTTTCTTCTGTGTTTGTTATTTCCTAAGTAAAACACTTCATAATTTTCTGATTGAAAATGTCCTAATCCAGTCAACTTTAGTTCACTCACTCTCAGGATCACAGTGTTTAGATGTTCCATTTTGAATTTACCTTGATTCATACTTCTCACATTTCATGATCTGATTATACATGTGGAACAGCTTTGGACTTTCCTTTGGCATCCATCCCCATCGACGACTGAACATCCTTTTGGCTTTAATTCAGTTGCATCACTAAGAAAAGTGCTATTCGTATTTATTCTCTGTTCTTCCCCAGTATCTAATTGGGTGCCATCTGATCTGGGGGCCATGTCTTCCAGCACTATAGTTTCTTTCATTCTGGATTGTCTCATCATAGGGTTTTTGAAGTATGAGATGATCAGAAGTAATTTACTGATGCCTTCTTCTGTGCAGTATTGACCAGAGTTAGCTGAAGTGTCACTGCTGTTGTCTATGAAAGATCCTCTGCCAGTGTCACTTTTCATCACTGCTGCTGCCCAGTAGCTCCCCTTCAAGGATTGTTCCACCTCCATAACCATTGGAACTGTTAGTTCTCTTCTGGCTCTGTGGCAATTGATTCTTGCATCCTAGTCTGGTGTCTCAGCTGTGCCTATTCTGCCTCATGTGACTGATGGGAGTTTAGCCTCTTGATAGAGTCTGGGTTCCTTACAGTATTGTTCACAGCTTCTCTGACACACACAAACCCGCCCACCACATTAAGGTGTGCATCCAACAGGAAGGCCATGGTCATTCCTAGACATACTTTTTATGCAGATTCTTTAGAGCTGCAGATGTCTAGAATAATCTGAATGTGAAAATCATTCCCATTTTAGCCATTCAGTATCAGTATTTGTGGAAGTGGAAAGAAGCTATTTGCCATTGCAAGATGCCGCCCATTTTCTCAGACACTGCAAAGTAGAAATGGTAGTGCACTGACATTTTATATTCACTGTTTATGTAGTCTATGGCCCCTGCCACATGGGGCGGAAAGGGACGGGCTGAAGTACGGCTTCTGAAAGCCGCACCAAAAAAAACACGCCGTGGTGGGATCACATTGAGCCCCTAAGCCGTGGCACATTCCCTCCCCGGCACGATTAGATGCTGGGGGAAGCGACGGAGGGGAATGGGAGACTGCCGAACTGCGTATGTCTGAGCATGCGCCGTTCAGGCAGGAGCCGGGGATGCGCCGGCAGAAAGACGGGCTGGCGATCCCACGGCCGGCGTTGATGCGGCCGTCGTGGATGAACCGCCTTGGTAGGTGGTTCATTTTTGATGCGTTTCATCGGGGGAAGGGCCAGATCGGAGACGGGTGCGCAACGCTGGCCAGATGTTGCAGTGGGATCGCGCCCGTTTGCTCCGGCCCCGATCCGGCCCACTCCCGGCCCAAAACCCCTCGTGTGGACAGGGCCTATGTTGCTGTGTTGCTTTCTCTACTGAATCAGCCCTGCTTTTGTAACATATAAACCCAGGTTTGGAGCTATGAACCTCAAAAGCACATTCAGATAGAATGGAAAATCTCTATACCCAAGTGAAAATATCTGAAGGATTTTATAAATAGGAAACCCTAAACAAAGACATTAAAGTTGGCATTTTATTTTGGCTCATTGCTTGCTATGGGCAACGGGTGCTTGAAATGGCACATAGGCTATATTCCTTGTACTATGCATTGTATAAACACACAAGCTGATTTCTTTTTATTTATTTTTTAAAATGGTTTATTTAACATTTTCCATTAATTACATTTAACACTCGTCTTACATTGTTCGTTCTTGTGAGTCTTTCATGATTACATTATCTATCCACATATAAAAACTATTCCATCGTTTTTTAAATATCTCATTATCTTTCCCTTGTAATCTTAAAGTTAATCTATCCATTTCTGCTAATTCTATCATTTTTTCGATTAGTTCTTTTTCTGAAGGTACATTCTCATCTTTCCATCGTTTAGCTAACAATATTCTTGCTGCCGTAAGGGCAATATACTAGTGCCCAGCAGAACCAGTACAATTTACAGAGTGCCCAGCAGAAACCAGTGTCACTGACATTGGAAGCTTAAAAGAACTGATCTCAAAGCATAGAGTCACAAATCCAAGCAAGGGATGTAGGATTCTGCAAGCTCTGTGCTAGGAAATGGGAAGTGAACACAAAGAAACTCCAGCTTGAAACTGAAATGATTAGTTTGAAACCGACAACAGTGTTTCCAAGACTGGAGACTTCCACCCCCACCCCCTTGCTTTGAAGGTAAACATTTTGAGTGGAGGCGGACTGTTTGGAAATGTATCCATTTACAAACCAGCACGAACTTCCACAAATTACTTGACAGTTCATGGAAAGTGTGTGCCAGTTGACCTGTTATGAACTTCAGTTCACAAACCACAAATTGGCCAGAATTGATTGCGAACCTTAGTTTGTGAGCTGGTTCATGCCCATCCCTAATAGTCTTTGTGCATTCTTCCTTGATAATCTCTTTGGCTTCAACCCATAGTGCTTCCAATTTGCATTCACTGAACATAGTACTGTAAATCTGTTCTTTACATGGACTTTAAATTCTTCAAGAATGTTGTTTAGATTGTATTTTGGCACTATTAATGTTTTTCTTCAGTTTTATTCTAATTTTTTATATTAACAATTCATAGTCTGTACCACAATCAGCTCCTACCCTTGTTTTAGCAGAGAGAATAGAGCTTCTCCATCTTGTGCTTCCAATTGTGTAATCTATTTGATTTCTATAGTAGCCATCCAATGAGGTCCATGTATAAAACCATCTGTTCAGTTACCTTAAACAAGTGCTTGCAATGAACAAATCGTTGTCTTCACAGAATTGTATGAGTCGCTGTCCTGCTTAATTTTCTACTCCTAACCCTAATTTTCTGAAAATATTTGATTCCCAATTTTGTGATCCAGTCACCTATGATTATTAGCACATCTTGCTTAGGTTTGTGATTAATGTCTTCCTGGACACTTGCATAAAAGCTTTCAATTTCTTCCTTATCAACATCTGTAGTTGTGGCATATACTTGAATGATGGTATGTTAATAGGCTTTCCATGAAATCTGATTGATATTATTTGGTCAGACTTTGCATAATAGCCCCTGATTGCTTGTGCTTACATCTCTACATCTTCACTATTAGGACAACTCTGTTTCTTCTGTGTTTGTTATTTCCTAAGTAAAACACTTCATAATTTTCTGATTGAAAATGTCCTAATCCAGTCAACTTTAGTTCACTCACTCTCAGGATCACAGTGTTTAGATGTTCCATTTTGAATTTACCTTGATTCATACTTCTCACATTCCATGATCCTATTATACATGTGGAACAGGTTTGGACTTTCCTTTGGCATCCATCCCCATCAACAACTGAACATCCTTTTGGCTTTAATTCAGTTGCATCACTAAGAACAGTGCTATTCGTATTTATTCTCTGTTCTTCCCCAGTATCTAATTGGGTGCCATCTGATCTGGGGGCCATGTCTTCCAGCACTATAGTTTCTTTCATTCTGGATTGTCTCATCATAGGGTTTTTGAAGTATGAGATGATCAGAAGTAATTTACTGATGCCTTCTTCTGTGCAGTATTGACCAGAGTTAGCTGAAGTATCACTGCTGTTGTCTATGAAAGATCCTCTGCCAGTGTCACTTTCCATTACTGCTGCTGCCCAGTAGCTCCCCTTCAAGGATTGTTCCACCCCCATAACCACTGGAACTGTCCGTTCTCTTCTTCTGGCTCTGTGGCCATTGATTCTTGCATCTTAGTCTGGCGTCTCAGCTGTGCCTATTCTAACTCATGTGACTGATGGGGGTTTAGCCTCTTGACAGAGTCTGAGTTCCTTACAGTATTGTTCACAGCTTCTCTGACACACACAAACCCGTCCACCACATTAAGGTGTGCATCCAACAGGGAGGCCATGGTCATTCCTAGACATACTTTTTATGCAGATTCTTTAGAGCTGCAGATGTCTAGAATAATCTGAATGTGAAAATCATTCCCATTTTAGCCATTCAGTATCAGTATTTGTGGAAGTGGAAAGAAGCTATTTGTATAAACACACAAGATGATTTCAGAACTAGGTTTGCTAACTGCCAGACAGGGCCTAGAGTTGTCCCAGAATTACAACTGATCTCCATATTACGGAAATAAGTTCCCCTGGAGAAAATGGCCACTTCAGAGGGCAGACATTGTGACATCACATCCCCCACTGAGTTCTCTCCCCTCCCCAAACTCTACCTTCCCCAGGATCTGGCTCCAAATCTCCAGGTACCTCCCAGCCTGGCACTGGCAAGCCTATGCAGTTAGCACACAAAAGTGAATGTCCCAGCAAACAAACAAACAAAAACCAGCACAGAATGGAAAAGCAAGAACAATGGTCGACATGGGGATACTTCTGAATTTCTCCCCAAATTCAGCATTTCCAATTTGTCTTGTGATCAGTGTTCCCTCTAAGCTGAGTTAGTGTGAGCTAACTCACAGTTTTTAAGCCTCCGGCTCACACATTTTTGCCTTAGCTCAGGAAGGACGGCTCCAGAGCAAACTAATTTATGCAGTCGCCAAATTGCTCGCTCACAACTTTAATACCAGTGGCTCACAAAGTAGAATTTTTGCTCACACAAGACTCCACAGCTTAGAGGGAGCATTGCTTGTGATGGTCATAGAGGAGCACTAATGAGTTTGTTTGCTGCTGTTATTCCAGCAGCATGGATTGACAGAATTTGTGGCACACACTGAGCATGTACGGTTTGCTAGTATTTCAGCTATTTGTTTCGATCACATGGGTCCCTCCCACCTACCCCCACCCCGGCTGGTAAGCCTTGTGCACAAGTGATAGTGTACATTGTGTAAAATACCTGACATTACTCTCCAGCAAGTCAAAAGGCACACAACCACATCAGCATTTTGTACTTAAAGAGTCCCATTCAAGCATGCTTTGTTAGAAGCTGAAAAGCTCCAGACATGTCTGTTTACATGTAACACACAGATCATAGTGTCCATTGTAACACACTCATTTAAATTTGTATTTAAATCTCCTAATTTTTATGGAAATCATATAATCCCATCAATAACCTTTCAGAGATTAAAAGACTGTTTGAGGGATAAGAGGAATGGGGTTGGTGGCAAGGATGCCTGGTGCCTATTTAAAACCCGACTCGCTTCCTAGCTGTTCTCTAATTTCCAATCATAAACCCTCTCCTGGCTGTGATTGTTCATCACTTTCTTTTTTCGAAGCTCTTAACCTTCATCATCATTGTACAATTTTAAATGAAGCATCTATGTTGCCCTGGTTGCCTGACATAAAAAATTGCCAAGTCTTTCTCCTCCAAACAGTTCCATTGAAAATAATAAGATCTGGGGGCAATGGAAGACTGCAGCCAAGCAACATATAAGGTTTTGTTGTGTTAACTGTGAAAAGGACTTGGGGGAAAATAAAAGCACACCATGAGATTAGAACTCACAACCTCTGGTTTATGAGACTCCGGAGGGTATCCAGCTGTGCAATTCCTCCAGTGGAAATGGCTTTTCCATTTTGTGGAGGAAGAGGCAATTTCCACCAAATCTCTCCTCCCATTTCAGACCATTTGCCTCCCATGCTGTTTCTGAGAGTCCACTGACCACCTTTCCTGCAGCAACAAAACTCAGTATTTTAGAACCCTTCTTTAGCTTATTGCAAAAGCAGCTACTAATACATCCTGTTCTTACAGTAGCTTTGCTACAGGACACAGCATGGTGTTAGTAATTCCTTCTAGAACAAGGCAAATCAGACTTTCATAATACCTGCCTCCAAGGAAGAGTCTTCTTAAAAAGTGCTAGGAACTATAGTCTTTACCAATTGTCTGCTGTCTTCACTGGTTACTTTTTTCAGTTACAATAGACAAAGAGAGATGGAGACTCTACTAGCCAAGTACTACCAACAGTAGTACTAGTACAAAATGCAGAACCAGCTAACAAGCTGGTTAGGCTTTAGAAAAAACCAATAGAGCCTCATGCACAACTGTGGCACTTTTCACCTCTGCCCCCACCCATTTCCTAGAACAGTTTTTAATATTATTTATTTAAAATACTTTCACTCTACTTTATTTTCTGATATTCAAGGAAGCTAAGAGAACAGCAACAGCTGCAGGGACATGATCATTGCAAATCATTACAAATGTCCATATGTACCCCCCCTTTTTTAAAAAGAAAAGGATATCTGCATATGTGTCTATTAAAACTATAAAGGCCTCTGAATCTTTCAATGAAAACACAAAATGAGCCACCTTAATGTGGAAATTAACAAGCTGGTATTGTTCTGTTAAGGAAATCTAATGTGACATTACAAGCTGGGGTGGGGTGGGGGAATCTGGATGTTTTACAACATGTGTCTATGCAGAATTACTCCAATTTAAGTCAAGGACATAGACTGAAGTTACTCTCCAGAATGATAATTGCTCTCAGGTATGGCTCATCTAAAGGGGGGAGGGGAGGAATCACACTACTACCAAGGAGAAGAAACCGCAGTCAGAGCACATGGCACATGTACCTCTTCCAAAATTAATTATTAAAACCTCCATAAATATATATAATCAGAAGGTAGGTGAAATGGAATATGGGCATCACCTATGGAGGACATTTTTAGAAAATGTGGCTGCCAGTAATAGAATCTGAATTCCAATACCTGCAGAATATCAAGTGCGCAGATGTAACAGTCCACCATGAGAAGAAACAGTACCTCAAATGCTTCATTCTGTGTCTCTAATGTTATCATGATCCCAGTACCTTCACGATCCTGGCTTGCTGTTGTAAGGATAAAATGGAGGGAAGGAGAATGATATATATAAGCCACTGTGGGTAGAAAAGTAGGGTATAACCATATAAATAATAAATAGTGTTACAAATTGTGATAGCCAGAAAGCTCTCTTTATCTTGGTATTTCAGCGCAGTTACTTGACATCATGTGAATTACATGTAAGCATTTATAGTCATGAATGCAGCATAGAGCTTCCAAAATTATTACCCTAGCAAAAACTGGAGTAAACCTTCAGACTTAAATAGCAATCTTGGAACTTTGGAAGTATGTAACATAACTGCATGGGGCCTCTCTCTCTCTCATTTCATACACATTACTATATTCCCCCGTACAGGCAGATTTTGGGTTGCTACCTTTTTGAAAACTACGCCTGGACCAATGATCACTTATCAAAGTCATAGCTGTTGCACAATATCCGAAATGTTTCCCTTTTGCCCTTTCTTCCCAAAATAGTCAATGGCTCATAATATAGTATCTTAGTAAAATATTCAGCTTTCCATAGTGTATTCCACTTACAATGACCTTATAGAAATTGCCTCCTCTGTCTGCACAGTGTTATTTTAAGGAAAATGAAAACAAATTCCAGACTAGAGACAATGACCCAAATAGGTGAGGTTTAAAAAAAAACTTCACAGGAATTGTTATCTTTTATTACCGTGTTGACCAATATGACTTTCTGAACAACTCTGTCTTGTGAAGAGAGTTCCAGGTGGTCAGCCGTATTGGTCTGAAGCAGTGGAATGAATTTAGAGTCCAGAGGCACCTTTAAGACCAACAAAGGTTTATTAAAGGTATGGGTTTCCATGTGCGTACACACTTTTTCAAATACATTGGAATGGGAGGTAGAGTTCAAACAGAGGCTGAACAGCAAATTAACATGCAGCTTGAATTATGTCTGCAAATAAATTGGGAGCCAGTGTAGATGGGACATGACTCGAGTGATATGGTTCCTACGACCCAATCTGGTCGACATCCTGGCTGCGGCGTTCTGTACCAACTGAAGTTTCCAAACACTTTTCAAGGGCAGCCTCACTTGGAGCATATTGCAGTAATCTATTTTAGATATAACAAGGGCATGTACCACAGTGGCCAGATTTCTTTTTCTGCCCGGGGAAGGCTGCAGCTGGCTAACCAGTTGAAGCTGGTATAAGGCATTCCGGCCACAGCTGCCACCTGCATATCCAGCAGCTGGCCTGGGTGCAACAACACCCCCAAACTATGAACCTGGAGTGCAACCCCATCCTTAAAACCTGGGTCAGACCTTGAGCCGACCAGTAGTACTTCCATCTTGTCAGGATTACGTTTATTAGCCTGAATCCACTCCAAGACTGCTGTCAGGCACCTGTTCAGGGTTCCTACAACTTCCCTGGGAGGATCAGCTGGAAGCACAAGATAGACCTAAGTGTCATCTGTATACTGGGTGACAACCCCGCCCAAATCTCCAGATAACCTCACACAGCAGTTCCCCATAGATGTTAAACAGCACAAGATGAAGCCTTGTAGGATGCCAAGGGGCTAAGCTGCAGTCCCCCAGCACCATCTTCTGAAACCTACACTTCAGGTAGGACTATAGCCACTGAAGAATGGTGCCTCCCAGTCCCAGACCGGATAAAAGGTCCAGAAGGATACCATGATCAATGGTATTGAAAGCTGATGAGAGGTCAGATAACTGTTACAATTTCTCCTTGCCTTAAGTTTTATTCCCTGCCTTTTTTCACTACATCTACATGTGTTTGTAAAATAAAATTTGGTTAATGTTCAGTGCACCATGGATAGGCTATACACTGTCAGGTGGTGGTCAGCTGGGGTGGGGACTTTCTGAAATAAGGAAGGGGCTCTGCCACAGTGTGTAATAAAGGAAGGAGGAGGAGATTGGATTTATACCCAGCCCTTCACTACCCAAAGGAGTTTCAGAGCAGCTTACAATCTCCTTTCCCTTCCCCTCCCCACAACAGACATCCTGTGAGGTAGGTGGGGCTGAGAGAGCTCTTTCAAGAACTGCTCGAAGAACTTGTAACTGACCCAAAGTCACACCAGCAGCTGCATGTGAAGGCATGGGGAATCAAACCTGGTTCTCCTGGATTACAGTCCATGCTCCTAACCCCTACACCAAATCCTCCTTCTGAGCTAGGGAAAGGGAAAGGTTTTGCCACACTCCCCATGGGGGAATTGAAATCAGGTCCCACACATGATAGACAGGGATACTACTCACTATACTAGCAAGATGAGAAACTGTTTCTAAGGGTCTGGACAACCCACTGGAAGTCATGGAGAGGGGCAAAGGAAGTTGGGCTCACTGCATCCAAGCCCTAAGAGACACTCCCCATCAAGGAATCAAGCTGCAGTCTCCCATGTGATGGATGGAGACATTGGCCACTGAACCTAACATGGATAGAGGCTATCGAGTAAATGCTTCTGAGAAGACTGTACATCCTGTCAGTGGCCAGTGTGAGCCACAAGGAAGGCTGCTCTTCTCAACCCAAAAATGTAGTGAATGGCCACTCTCCTCATATGTTTGACTTACTGTGTTAGGGATTGGTTTATTTGCTCATGGATTACCTCATGTAGTCATTGTTTCTGTGATAGATGAGCACCTTGCTTTTTTAATGTATGCAAACCTGTAGAAGTTTTGAGTAGGTGGTGTTTGGTAAAGCTTATTGTGTTAAATTTTAATGGGTACCTTTACTGAGGTAAATGAATAAATAAAAGTGTTGGAAATTATAATCTATCTACTACATGGATAGAATATGTGAGACGTGTGCATCTTGTTTGCTCCTAACTTAGAAGTTATATAGTACGTTACTTTAGAAGTTGGGGGATGGTGGTTTGTTTTTAAAAAAATACAAGATTAAATCTGTAAATTGTTTAAGACTCTCTTAAAACTACAGGCATGTGTGAAATCACACACTTAAGGGGGCTTCTGTGAATATTCTCCACCTAGGCTTTGCCTGTGCAGAGAGATTCAACAGAGATTTAATGTTTCGAATCAATATTGTCAGAGATGTTCTACCAGGAGTTTGGTTGAGGAGAGTGATGGTTCCATCTTCTTGGCACTCCCACCCCCTGCCTCCCCGTAAGGCAGTGGCACCATAAGAATATTTAGGACCACCTTTTAGCCTACTTGCTGTGTTTTGCTGGTTTTAATTGGCTTTTAATTATGTATTATACAATACTGTAGTACACTGCCCTGAGCCCTGTCCTTCGGGGGAGAGCAGTTTAAAATCAAATGTAATTAATTAATTAATGATAGAAATCAATCATCTGACAACTGCCATTCAGTGGTCCTCAGTATTTTATGGTATTTAATGTGCAGTTTTCAATATTTTGTTGTATCTGAGAACAGACAGGAAGATGCATGATCCAACATTGGCTTCTCTTATGTTCTTATGAGCAATATGAAGCATGATGCTAATCTAGTGTAGCCTCCTAGGTTATGGAGGCAGAAGATAGAAGAATAATTTTTAAAGAAAAATGAGAGGTGATCCATTATCCTACACCACCTAAATACAAAAGAAGCCATCACTGGAATGGTAGAGTAGTTCTGGAAGATGTGCGAATAAACCCACTCTGAACAAGAATGGAAGTTACAGAGTGGCAGATGTCATTCACATGGGGATTCCACCTCAGGGCTTCACAGGCCAAAGGACGAGACTGCTATAATTACCTTAATTGAGCATTAATTAGCAATTAACCTGCAACCTCTAAGACTTAGTTTCTTAGTAATTATGCAGATTGGTGGGGTTTGTTGAAAGTATAGGAGATATTTTTAAGATTCTGACAGGTTTCCAGGTATCTCCATTTTGCTCCATTTCCAATAGGCTAGTGTTGTGAGCATCAAAAACAAGTGATCTTAATACTATCAAAGCATTTTATATAAACACTTTTTAAAAAGTGAGCCTGCCTTCATGGGGAGGGTGGGGTATAAATTGAATAAATAAATAAATAAATAAAATTATTGCTTGTCATGCCGTTCTTTTACTGATTATTTGTTGTGTTTTATTATTATTTGTTGCATCATTCCTTAGGTATCACAAAGTACTGTGGTGAGAAGAGCTAATGTGCCCTTTTGTCCAGACAATGCCAGTATTAAAAAAAGAAGAATATTGCCTGCCAGTATCAGATTCACTGAACATGCCTTAAGAGCATAGGGAGGACACTTTTTAGAAGATCTTTGTCCATGAAATCAATGGGATAGTGACACTCCCATTTTCCAGTAATGGGATTTTGATTTAAACTTTGCTGAAGTGTAAGTGTAAGCATCCTCCATTTAATAGCACCCCAGGAGTTCATATGCCAGACAACTTGACCAAAATTCATACAAGAAGGGAGCCAGGCTGACAGGCCTCATAGAACAAGTATAGACAGAGACCCTAGTAGGTGTGATGTCAAAGTTTGACCATGCTGTGACACCTCCACCCAGTCTACAGATTTGCATACACTAAAACAATGGACTTTTCTCACCCCACAGCTAACACTATTTACCTGGATCGTTAAACTTATCACCTTCCCCATTCCCACATTTACTTCACAAAAGCTACCCCTAACACCTACTGCTTTCCCACCTAACAGAAAAGGAGGGTTGTCAAACAGTATTTTTGCTTTTTGATTAGTTTAATTAGACAGCCATTAACACTCCAAATCACGGGAGGAAGCCATCAGAGTTTCAACTTAAGCTTTATTTTTATATGAAGAACTCCTCCCAAGACATCTCCTGTTCCCTTTGTCAGTTCCCGGGATCCCCATTCATAATTTCCCCAACACATTCTTGTACTTTTAGGTAAACTCATCAATGTATTGTTTCAAGGGGCACTCACATTAGCATGCCCTCAGGTGCCATTTTGCTATAACTAGATAGCCTCAGTACCATTGCTGTGTGGGTGGGTGTCTTGGGCACCCACTCTGCAGCACACTCCCAGATACTTCTGGGTTCTTTCCATCTTCCACAGCCTCTACTCCATGGATCCCTGGTCTTCAGGACAGGTAGTTACCACCCCAATACCCCCAATATTTCCCACTAATCCCTTTATTTCTTAATTGGTCTTGTATGTGTGTTGCTCCTTGTGTGCTTTTTGTATGCCTTCTTTTTGTATGTTAGCCTTTCTGTCAATAAAATCCATTTCTGTTTTATTTGGACTGGTTATTTGAGAGTTCTATAAGGGAAAGATCCCCATAAACACTGGTAGCCCATCTCACTCCCCTCTCACATGCCTTGGTCTCCTTGCTAATTCCCCCTATGAAAACAGGAGACACCCCCTTTAGGCAACACATAGCATTTGGGGTAACACCTCAAATCTTCCTAAAAACAACAGAACAGAAAAACAACAACAACAACAACAACAGATATGGTCTCAATATGACCATATCCACATTCACATCTTCTATCCAAATAAGAAATACCTGCATAACAGCCATCAGTAACCATTGACAGAAAGGCAGTTGGCCTAGCCAGCAAAAATGCCCTTTTATATTGGGGCACCATTAAGTAAAGAACATATTGTGGAATAAAATTTAAAAGGGTTAGGCCATGAATGGCTACTGAGCACACTCAACGTGCTCTCTCCCGCGTACTTCTAAAATCCAGGGATATCACTGCTAGATTTGATTTCTTTCATCTTGTATGCTTTGTTTGGGTTAAAGCCAAACAACTGAAGCTTGTTTTCAATGACCTTTTTTCAAAAGTTCAGTAGCAGATCTTTTCTAATAAGACTTAGGAGCCCCACATTAGACATGAGCATTTTACGATATAACAAGAAGGACCCCTGCCATACTAAAACTTCCAGACATTTCTGATTTAGTTCTTCTCTAAGGACTACCCCGAGACACAATTCAGCATGTTTGATATGCTACAGAGAAATTGTGTTAAAGGTTGGTCAGTAGCTTCATCTATCACCTCAATCAAAACCCCAATATCATATAATATTTGTGGAATTACCGTAGAATTAAATGCTTTAATTGCTTTATGTATAAAATTTTCACTAGGTATGAAAAAAGTAAATTAGAGTATTACTGTATACTTTTGCTTTATTTTTAATGTTTTTCAGATGTAATTTCCATCTTAAATTATCTTGAAATATAATACCCAGATAATTAAATTGTCTAACTTGGTCAATTTCCTTTCTGTTAACTTGTCTCTTACATTCAGGAACATTTCTTGCTTTAGAAAAGACCATGATTTTAGATTTCAGGGTGTTTATAGATAATCCCTCATTTAGAGAATATTCAGAGAAGGCCTTAAGTAATTTACAAAGGCCTAATGGGGACCGAGAAAGGAGTAAGGTATAATCCGCATATAGCATTAACAGTGTTTTTTGATCCACTACAGTAGGGGCATGCAAGAAGCGGAGAGCTAAAAAAGATAGCTGGATCATTTATATATAGATCAGACAAAAGAGGGGCCAATAAACAACCTTGCCTAATCCCCATATTTGGGGGGATTTCTTGTGTTAACAGTCCTAAAATTCCCGTTCAGATTTGGGTTGAGGAATTTAGAATATAATCATTGGGTTAGCCATAATAGCCTTTTGTCTATTGAGATTATTTTCTGTTTTTTTCCAGTCACTCTGTTGTGATTGAATTGAATGCTTGTTTTAAATCAATAAAAGCTGCAAAGAGGGTTCCCTGTGTTATCATGGTGTATTTTTCCAGCAGCAATCATAAAACCAAACTATGGTCTTCTGGAGACTGGCCTTTACAAAAGCCAGCTTGTTCAGTTCCCAGAATGTTAGATGATTAGACTCAAGATGTTAACTTGTTGTGCAGGAATGAAGCACATAGTTTCCCTACTACGGACAATAGGCTCATAGGTTGATAATTTTGTGGATCTGAAAAGCTTCATTTCTTGTATACTGGAATAGTAATAGCCCTTCTCCAAGAATTAGGCATAATTCCTGAGCTATTTATTCTAGAGAAAATGGGAGTAAGAATTCTAGCCCAGCTCAGCTGGGCATAAATATGGACCAGGAGCCTTATGAAGTTTTAATCCGTTAATTAAATTTGATATTTCTCTAGTAGTAACTGGAGGCCACTCCAGGGCTATCAGTATATCTAGTAGCTTTGAATTAACAATGGTGGGGTCAAAAAACAACTGATGATTCATGAATACTTTGGCAGATTCAAGCCAAGGGTGGCTGAGCATTCGAAAGTTCTGGTGATGAATTCTTTAATCATACTGGCTAGTCGTCCCCCCATAAAAAGTATCCTTTTATCTAAATGCTCTGGTGTAATCAAGGCAAAGAACCATATAGTGATGAGCAAATAATGGATCTGTGTGAAGTTCCTAAACTATGTGAGCTGACAAAACCTATTACCCTTATTTATAGGAAATGTATGCCTTTTTGTATACCTCTAGTAATTACATCTCAGTCCTCACTAGGAGTGTAAAGTCTAAGCATACATGCTATAGGCAAATAACTTTAAGGTTACATTTCATCTATACTATAGACTCAGAAGATACCCTTAAGCAAACTACCTTTTTCTCAGACTAGCACATAAGAATATTAAGCTAATAAGAATATTAGTTGATTTTATAGGGTTGATGTAAAGATCCATGAGTTAATGTAACACTTTGAACTCTCAACAAGTTCTAAAGCAATGTGCATATATGGTTATTTTTACCCTGCTTTTCAGTCAGTTGGCTCCCAAAGCATCTTTAAAATATGCAATGGATTTCAATTGTAATTAAAACTCATTGCCAAAATGCACAGTTGTGTTGCAATAAACAAAGCTTCACTAAGTATTCCAGCATCTGCTGAGAACTGGCACAGCACTGAGAGCAACAGTTAAGATTATTTGGGGGTGGAAGCATTCCTGATGTTAGCCTTCCATATTCACCTCCTTCCAGCAGCTGGGAGCTTCCATAGCTGGACCCTTTAGCATATCTGCTGTGATAAGACTTTTGCTCCTAGAAGCGTGCCCCACCAAAAATAGGAGAAACCCAGTAGACATTTGCACATACAAACCTCCATGGGCCAGAACATTTTTTGTCTCTGAGAAATCCCATTAAACTCCAGCCACACTGATCACAAACCCAACACGAGGGGAAACAGAATGGTCTCTCTTTTCACAGAACAGAGCTCATGGGGCCAGAAGTCAAACCAAAGCACAGACCTTCAATGTTAGTGCTCTTGACTGATTGTCTAAGGCCCAATTTCCAGCTCCCTTCCTGGGCAAGAGGGCTCTTCCAAATACTTTTCGCTATATCCTCTGGCTACCAATGCTCCCTCTAAGCTGTGGAGTCCTGTGAGCAAAAATTCTACTTTGTGAGCTGCTGGCCTTCAAGTTGTGAGCGAGCGATTTGGCTGCTGCATAAATCAGTTTGCTCTGGAGCCATCCTTCCTGAGCTAAGAAAGAAATCTTTGAGCTGGAGGCTAAAAAACTGGGAGCTGGTTCACACTAACTCAGCTTAGAGGGAACACTGCTGGCTACCACACCACCGTTTCAGAAATAGGCTAGGCCCTGAGGAAGCTCTTCCCTCCAATGTCCCTGCTGAAGCAGCCTATGGCTCCTCTTT
>NW_015177018.1:355533-388735 GCF_001447785.1 Gekko japonicus | reverse complement strand
TGTGACCTGTTCTGGATGGGGTTGTACTCCCCTTGAAGGAATAGGTCCATATTTTGGGGGGTTCTTGGACTCAAGCCTACTGCTGGAGAAGCAGGTGGCAACTGTGGCCAAGAAGGCCCTTTTCCCAGCTTTGCCTGGTTAGCCAGCTGCAGCCTTTGCTTTGTGGGAAAGATCACACCACTGCGGTACATGCTTTTCTTACATCTAGATTAGATTACTGCACTGTGCTCTGTGGGGGGCTGCTCTTGAAAAGGGCTCAGAAACTTCAATTGGTACGGAATGCTGAAGCCAGGAATTTGACTGGCTTGCGTTGCAGGGACCATATCACTCAAGCCTTGACCTACCCACACTACCTACCATTATTTTTCCAGGCACAGTTCAAGGTGCTGGTCTTAACCTTCAAAGCCCTATACATTTGGGGACCGATATACATGAAGGACCACCTATTCCCTTATGAACCTGCCCCTTCACTACAGTCATTTTCTTGGGCCCTACTTTGAGTGCCACCATCTTCTGAGATTAGGCAGGTAGCAACCTGGGAGAGGGTCTCTTGGTCAAGGGACCAAAGGTCTGGAACTTTCTAACTAAGGAGGTTCATCTGTTCCCTTCTGTTGTCATTTTCTGCCAGCAGGTGACAGGGTTTTTTGTTTTTGTTTCATTTGGCATTCCCTCAGTAATTCCCTCCTTCTTAGCCAATGTTTTAATTACTGTTTTTATGTCTTGTATGTATTTTTCTTAACAGTTTAATAGTTCTTAAGAACTATTTGATTCATAATCTGCTTCCACCCCTCTTCCTTCACTGCTAATGTAAATTGGGGGTCGTCATGTCCCCCCCGCACCTCACTCGGGGGAACTGCGATCTCCCACGTTCCCCCCAAAATGACCTCTGATCATACCCCACTGAAGTCCCTCCTCTCTCCAAAATCCGCCCTATACAGGCTCCACCCCTCAAATCTCCAGTTATTTCCCAACCCAGAGCTGGCAACCCTGCCTGCCACCTTATTAAATAGCAATATGGCTGCAGACCCCATGACTATTCTGGTACTAGAAAAGGGAGGAGGCAAAAGTGTTGTACTGTGGGCAGATCAGGATTGGGCTCATGTGGCATTTTTAAATAATTTAGAAATGGCAGCAACGTCCTTACGGCTGTCATGTCTAGTTTGGCCCTTCCTTGGGGTATGACAATACAATATATGAAATGTCAGCAGGATGCGCAAATTTCCTACGTTTCTTCTGCCCCTCTTCTGGCACTCTAAAGTTGAAGGTCTATGAGGAATGAATACACCTTGACTTAAGTGTACAAACATGGACAGTGTATGCATGGACAGAAAATGCTACTTTGCTTCCCAGTTACCAGCCAAACTTCTTCTTTGACCTTCAATCTTTCCCAAATCTTTCCCAAATCTGTGTTGGTGGGGTGATTTAAATTGTTTTAAAATGTGCTTTTATTATGTATGTTTTAAATTGCTAGCCACCTTAGTGGCCCTTGTAAGGGAAGAGAGATGGGATACAAATTCTGTAAATAAATAAAATATGTACATCAAAAGGAACAGAACATTTCTTCCTGGCCAGCTGGCAAACTTAGGGCCAAATGAGAGGTAACTCTGTTCTTGTAGCCTCCATGAAGATGCTGCCGGGGCCTCAGTTTTAATGTGATTTAAAAATGCTGCGAGGCCTGCAGCACAGTGGGCTGAGGTGTTCTCGTTCTTCTTTTATCTACCCTCCCAGTCTTCAGTTTTATTTATTTACTCCAGTGATGAACCAAAGCAGCTTAAATCCTTCTCCCTTCTTCCATTTTATGTCCACATACTTTGTGAGATAGATTAGTTTGAGAGAGAGTGACTGGCCCAAGGTCACCCAGAAAGTTGCCATGGCAAGGTGGGGGTCTGAATCTCTGTCAACCAGATCCTAATCTTTCCTGTATTTATTTCTTAAAACATCCACCTTTCCTCTTGGTTCAAAGCAGCTTAAAATAACAGTCAAAATACCGCAAGCAAAAACCAAAGATAAAATAACTAAGCCTCAAATCCCTCCCCCTTCCCCCCTAAAAGGAACCTGCTATTCAACCCCCTTCAAAAACTGTGGCAAACAGGCAGGCCTTGCAGTGCCCCTTGAAGAGCTCCAAGGAGGGGAACCTCTCTCACCAGGGAGCCCATTCCACAGAGCTGGAGCCATGATGGAAAAGGCCCAGACTCCAGTCAGTGCCAGATGGGTGGGATAGCCTAAGTGGTGGGATAGCCAACAGACAGCCACTACACTGGCTCTCAGCTTTACCTCCTTCTCCCCCACTGGCAGATCCTCCTTGGGAAATGTCTGGCCCAGTTGCAAAAGTTGTGTGGTAGCAAGTTGCTTATGTAAGTTGAGTGGCGGCTAGTGATGGGCACAAAGCACATTTTTGCAGTTCAGTTCATGATTCATATGCCGGTTTGCAAACTGAACCAGTTCATATTGTTTCATGAGCTATTTAAAGTTTAAACCCCTGCATTCTGCTCCCCTCAGCATTTCACGGGCAGGGGTTTCCAAACAGCTGAGCAGTGGAGACCGCCACTCAGCTGTTTGGTGTAAATGGCTTGGAGCCATTTACACCAAACAGCTGCTTTCTGCTCCACTCAGTTTTTTGCAGGGAGCAGAATGCGGGGTTTAAATGTCTTCAAGCCATTTAAACCCCTGTTTTCTGCTCCCCACAAAAAGCAGTGGGAAGCATAAACTAGGATTTAAATGGCACTGGGCAATTTAAACCAAACAGCCGAGCTGAACTGCCAGGAACTGCATCAATCCTCTGCTTTCTGCTCCCTACAAAAAGCAGCAGGGAGCAGAAGGCAGGATTTAAATGGCTTGGAGTAATTTAAGCAAAACAGTTCAGCTGTTATTCATGAAGAGCAGAAAGCAGCGGTAAATCCCTGCTTTCTGGTCTTCATGAACCACTACGAACAGCATCAAAATTCATGAAAGTTCATGGTGGTTCTTCAGTTCATGAACATCACTTCACAAACCACAAACTGGCCAAAATTCATGACAAACCTTTGTTCATCAGCCGGTTTATGCTTATCCGTAGTGGTGGACACTGCTGGGCTCAGCCAAGTCATGAATATTGTGTGTGGCTACTGCTGGGCCCAGATGACTTGTGGCATGAGTTTCTCTGTACCAACTGCCACTCCAGGATGAGTCACACAAATTGAATGGTAGCAAGTTGCCCAGTGGCTGCTGCTCGGCCTAGTCCAAATGAGTCCTCCCTCCAAGGTAGGAGGGAAAGCAGCAAGGTAGCCAAAATAACCCTGAAAAAAGGCCCTCCCCCTGCCTTTTACTGACAGAAACCAAGGTTTAAAGGCTTGCAGAATAGCTGTGGTTGTCTAGCAAACTCCCATCATGCTCCATTGCTGCTATTATTTGGGTGGTTAACCCCAATGTTTTTTGGGTTTGTTTTATATTTCAAATTTTTCTGCCAACCTGGGCTCTTTTGAGGTATGTAGAAATATCTGTATTGACTGCTCATGGCTCTGTTCTCTGGATATAAGTATCCACAGATGAGGCCATGTTGACAATTAGATATATAGACAAAAGGGGAGCACAAGACTTGAGCTAAGGCTGGCAAGGCTCCTGACCCCACCACCTACCACTCAGCCTGCGGAAGCTGCCAACATCTTTTGCCGCTGTGACCATGCCCACAGCCAAATCTGGCATCTGCCACTGCACTTGGGCCTTCAGCAGTGGCCAGCATCCTCTGTTTCTGCTTGGGTCTGCAGAGGCTGCCAGCAACCACCACCACCGCAGCTGGGCCTGGAGCAGCAGCCAGCATCCTTCTGTGCTGCAGTTAGGCCTGCAGCAGCTGTCAGCAACAGTGGCTAACAGCCGCAACAGCCCAGCCATGGCGGAGAAGGATGCCAGCCAGGCTGGTGTCCTTTTCTGCTGTGGCTGGAGCTGTAGCAGCTGCCAACATCCTCCTCCTCTGCCCCCATGCCTGCAGTGGTTGCCAATGGCCAGTGCTGCTGGGCCTGGATCAGTTGTTGACATCTACGTGGAGTTCGAGTGGCTCACTAACTGCATTGTTCTGTGCATGCATGTGATTTTTTAAAAACCCTTTAACTTTTTTTAATTCCAGATTTTTCTGCAAACTTGGGAAGTCTGTTTAGATATGTTTGGCCTCAGTGTGGCCCTGATCTATGGATCTAAGTATCCACAGATTGTGGCCACATGTGGCTAGTAGTCTATAGATGATATACTAGTGAGGATGCCCTTCGTAAGATGCATGCTGTTCAGCTTCCTGCCTGAGAGCGCCATGTTTGGTGCGTCACCAGCTCATTTAAGTCTATCCATATCTATCAGAAGCACAACAGATGGAAAACAATTTGCAGACAATTCAGTGACATAAACAAGTAACCGGGGGGAAAACTGAAGAGGTGGAACATAATTTAAAGTGTGAAGTTAAGCCATCCATCATGGTTTCTGTTGTGGTCACAATATACAAATATATATAGTCTTCCTATCAATCTAGGCATTTCACTAGTGTCCTCCCTATCACTCTACACTCCACTGGAGTCCTGGGCTTGGACACCGTCGGTATGAAGATCCTTGACCTTCCATCTGGTTTTGTGTCTGTGCTAGGAGTGGAACCAAGATTTCACATCTGTGTTTTTTCTCATTCTTGCCTCCAGCACCAAATCTCTGAGCAGGGCATAATTAGGAAAGATGTCCAGTTGCTTCCCTTGCATTGCACATGAAGTATGTGGTGTTAAAGCTGGGTCCATTTTACAAAAGTAGAGGAAGAAGAGAGAACTTAGGTGGATGAAGTCACACAGAGAGGCCAAGATCTGCATGAGAGCTGAACCCCATCAGTCTCCATTTAAATTATAAAAGACATTGAGTAAATTCTTATTGTAAGACTACTTGATATTAAAGCATAGCTTTAGAGTGAATCTAAAAGAATAGCACAGGCTAGCATTAAGTACACAAACAGTATCTGGTAATAATAGTTCTATCAGGAAGCTTTGGTGAGTGGCCTGAAGGCAAATGGAAGGGGTAGTAAATTTGGGACAACTGTTCAAGGGGTAGTAAATTTGGGACAACTGTTCAAAAAGGATCAATCATTGACTATCACTCCACAGGTCTAGACTGATGGGTACAAGAAGTGGGTGTTTCTGTGAAAATGGCTATACTTAGCTACAGGGCATTTGTGCAGCTATGAACAGTCAAGGAAAAGGGCTGCCAGCTCGGCCTCGGGGAAATTTCTGGAGATTTGGCAGTGGTGCGTGGAAAGGAGCAGAGAGGCTATGTGCTGCCTCAGATTCTTTGTTTCTAAAGGAACTGATCTCTGTAGTCAGGAGATCCGTTATAATTCCAGGACAACTCCAGGCTACCACCTTGAGGTTAGTAATCCTATGCGTGTATCCTAGGTGAGCTGCCACATTGGCTTGGTGGGGCTACTTCATCAAAGATGAAAGGCTTGGCATAAACATGGCCCATAGGCATAACCTCATCTCCCCTAGAATAGCACCTTTCCAGCAGGTTGGGATCATTTCTTATATTCTGCATGTCTTTATTGTAATCACTTGTTCCTCTCAAATAGATCTACAGAACTTTGTAAAGCACATGGGAACCTTGCAAATCACACCAGTTCATCTTCTTACTCCCACCCACCTGTGTAACATGCCTCTCTGTGGCATGTTGAAGTGGTAAAATCCAGGATGGGACTGGCTGCTGTCATATCTAGCTATGCTCTGTGTTCTCTGATGGTAGCTACTGTGACTCATGGATGCATGATCTAAAAACAATGATTTTCCTGCTATGAGGAATGATCCTAGGACTTTTAAGTTTAGAAAAATGATGAGTAAGGGGGGGATATAACAGAGGTTTATAAAATTATGCATGGCATGAAGAGATTGGCTAGAGAGAACTTTTCCTCCATCTCCCATAATACTAGAATCTGGGGGCACCAGATGAAGCTAATAAGAAATATATTCAGAATGGACAAAGGGAAATACTTCTGTTCTCAATGAGTGTTTAAATTGTGGGATTCACTGCCTGGGGTGATCAGTGACATCTTTAAGAGGGAGCCGGATTCATTCATTAGATTCAAGGGGGATAGGTCCACCAGTGGCTACTAGCCATGGTGAACAAAGGAAAACTCCATATTCAGAAGCAGGAAATCTCTGCAAGACATCAGGGGAAAGCCTTGACCTCTATGCCCTGTTTGTTGGCCCTCCAAGGCAAACTGGAGAGCCAGTTTGGTGTAGTGGTTAAGTGCGCGGACTCTAATCTGGGAGAACCGGGTTTGATTCCCTACTCCTCCACTTGCACCTGCTGATGTGACCTTGGGTTAGTCACAAGCTCTGGCACAGCTGTCCTTGAAAAAGAGCAGTTTGTGTCAGAGTTCTCTCAGCCCCACCCACCTCACAGGGGGTGTCTGTTGTGGGGAGAGGAAGGGAAAGGAGTTTGTAAGCCGCTCTGAGACACCTTTGGGTAGTGAAGGGCGGGGGATAAATCCAATCTCTTCTTCTTCTTCACTTTGTGAGACAGGATACTGCACTAAATGGACCACTGGTCTCAACCAGCAGGGTTCTTCTTATGTCCTTATATACATGCAAGTTTATGTAGATTTGATTAATCAATCTACTGATGAAAACATGAAAATCAGCTTCAATTGCTTTTTTCATCTAAGAGCCCCAAGTCTGTTGTTGTTGTTGTTGTTGTTGTTATTACTCTGCTCCTGCATGTGGCAATTTGACCGTCTTTTAAAGAAATCTCTATTCTCTTTGTCATATGATGCAGCCTGACCAATTTTAACAGCATTCTAAAAAGATTTTCCAAATAATAAAGTGCACAATTAAGTGGTGGGAAAGAAATGACATAAATTAATACTGAACTACTGAATAATGAACTCGAACACATGGAACATCTGTTTTGGTGAACTTTCATAAACAAACATTTCAAATCCAGGCAGCTTTTGCTTTGGGTCAGTACATTTTGAACACAAACAACTTGAACTTTACTCTGAGTATTTGTATCATCACTAGAAAAATTATCTCCTCCATTTAAACTGTTTGGGAATTGAAGAACCGAAAAATTAAAGGTTGATCTGTCAAAATTCTCATTCACAGTTTAGGGATGGGCTTGTCAGCATGGCACCCAATTTGCATGAAGCTCATTGCCCACTGGAGGAAGTTCTTGAAAAACTAGCCAGTCAACAGAAGGTGGGAAGGATTTCTGGACTCCAGGACTGAAGCCAAGCTACACGTTGCATGACTGATCTTCAGATTTGTTGAGGTGACGATGTACTCTAAACTAAAGAAGGGACCGTACCCGATGGCTGCATAATTTGAGCAGAAAAGCAGCACAGGAGATAGGATGTTTAACCTTTTCTCCCTATGCCATTCCCCCAGTCTCAATCACCCTCTCTCAGGCTGCTATTTGCTCGGGGGGGGGGGGACACAGATTGGCATTTCCCCCCTCGCAGTACAAATAGCAGTGTGTGAGGCTAAATAATCCACTTTCAATCCACTTTCCAACTGGATTTTGCCAGTTCACACAGTAAAAATCCAGTTGGAAAGTGCACCGAAAGTGGATTAAAAGTGGATTATTTAGTGTGTGTGACCGCAGCCTAAGAGGCACAATTCACAACAATTGCCTGGTAGTATTAAACCACCGCCCAGCAAACTGAGGACTCTGGTTTGAAGCTTTGCTCTAAAATCTTTTGATGGCTTTAGGCAAGCTCATGTCTTCTCATTCTCAGTCCCCTCCCCATCTGAAAAAGTACACTGTGGATAATGCTGTAAATAGTTTCCGAAAACTATTTTGATAGCTTCCTTGATGCATGGTTTAAAAACTATTTAATCAAACAAGAACCTGAACACAGATAGAATCAGGTGAGTAGCCATGTTGGTCTGAAGCAGCAGGACAAAGTTGGAGTCCAGTGGCACCTGTAAGACCAACAAAATTTTATTCAAGGTATAAGCTTTCATGTGCATGCACACTTCTTCAGATTCAATGAATTGGAAATTATCAGTCCATACATATAGATAGAAGGTGAGAGCAATAAATTAAGTAAAGGTAAAGGTTCCCTTGCTCGAAAGCCAGTCGAGTCCGACTCTAGGGTTGCGGTGCTCATCTCCGTTTCCAAGCCGAAGAGCCAGCGCTGTCCGAAGATGTTTCCGTGGTCATGTGGCCGGCATGACTAAACACCAAGGCACACGGAACGCTGTTACCTTCCCACCTAAGTGGTACCTATTTATCTACTTGCAATGCCTTGCTTTCAAACTGCTAGGTTGGCAGGAGCTGGAACTAGAGACGGGAGCTCACTCCGTCATGCGGCACCCGGGTCTCGAACTGCTGAACTACTGACCTTCTACAGCCTGCAGTTCAGCGTCTTAACCACTTGAGCCACCGCAGCTCTGGTGAATAATAATGAAGATGTTTAACAGATGCAAGGACCTAACAGGAATAACAAGTTTAGTTTATACGGTTACCATTTGTTTGGGTTTAATTCTGCGGGGAACATAGTGAAGGAAATAAATATATCTAAATTGGAGACTGATAAGCAGATGTATCCTTAACTGTGGAATGCCTGTGATATAACTTGAGAGGAGACAGATGGGGCGTAATGGCAGGGTCTCAGTTAATTACTATCAGCATTCCCCTGGAATTACAGCTCATCTCCAAACTACAGAGATCAACTCCCCTGGAGAAAATGGCTGCTTTGGAGGGTGGACTCTATGGCATTGTACCCTACTGAGGTCCCTGCCCTCCCCAGGCTACATCCCCAAATCTCCAGGAGTTTCCCTGCCTGGAGCTGGCAACCCTACCCCCACCTCCCACCAGGGGGGGGCATGGGGGACTTGGCAACCATAGCACCCTGTGCCAGAACTCCAAAGGTTTCTGCAGACTGAAAAGGTTGGGGACTGCTTTTAAAGATCAAATATAACACGAATATATGGCAAAAGGATATTCAGCCTAATCAATACTCCTACATGGACTCCATGAGATCCGCTTGTAACACTGAGCCTACTTTTAATTGTTTGCAACATTTATCAGATTGCTGAAACACATTCTCTGTCTTTTAACACAAACCTAAATGAAGAAATCAAGCCAGAACAAATAGCCTACCTTGCTTTGGGGCTAATCTCTGTAACTCAGTCTGCACAGCTACTGAGCTAAATGCACAGCTACTGAGGACACTGATAGTATAAGGGGCTAAGTACACATTACATTCCCCCACCTCCACCCCCCACGGGCATCCTTGAGTTGGACTGCGGGACAGGTCCTGGAGTTCCGTGCTTCCCAGGCACACATGGGCCCGATTCACATTTGGACAATGGCATGTAGGGAGATGGGGCTTATCCCTTCCCCCTGTGCCATTTCCCCAATCTGAAATGGCCTTGAGGAGCCACTATTAGCCCATTGGGGGCTCCATGTGGACTAATCAACTACACATGATATTTTCCAAATGCAGTAAACAGCAGCTACCCAGAGCTGTTTCATGTTAGGAAAATGGCATGGGCTTTAAGCTCCCTTTCCCCAGTCTGAACTGGGCCCATGTCAGGGAAGTACCAAACTCCAGAACATGTCTCTTGACCTGACCCAAGGATGTCCCCAGAGGAAACACCAATAGTTGAGGGTTGGGGAAAAGGAGGCTCTCTTTTGCTTCCTCCCCCCTAGAAAGAACACCCTTATCGTGGTGGCAAGGGTCTTGTATCTTCTATAGCTACATTTTAGGCCAAAGTTCAGTGCTCTGGAGCCCTCCTTACTGAGCTAAGGCAAAAATGTGTGAGCCGGAGGCTAAAAAACTGTGAGCTAGCTCACACTAACTCAGCTTAGAGGGAACACTGGTTGAGGGTTGGGGAAAAGTAGGCTCTCTTTTGCTTTCTCCCCCCTAGAAAGAACACCCTTATTGTGGTGGCAAGGGTCTTGCATCTTCTATAGCTACATTTTAGGCCAAAGTTCAGTTGATGCAGCTTTTCTTAACATGAAGATACAGTAACGTGAAAAGTTTTGCCTCCTCATTTCCCATGGCAAATGCAGGCAGAATAGAAACTGCAATAAAAGGGTGTCCATTTGACTTCCTCAGTGAGCATGGCCTCCAGGAAGGCCAAGTGGGCTGCTGCCACATCTGTTTACCACACTAGTGTCTTGGCCAGGGGAGAGACATCCACCTACCTATACAGTGGTAGCAACTTTTCCATGAGCCCATTGTATTCAACCAAAAAGTAGGCACAGCGACCATATTCAAAAATGATTTCACATTGTTTTAGCCTGCTTTGAAAGATATTGATGTTAATCCTGTTGGTTTTATTGGGGTATTGAATTGACAATGTGCCACCAGGCCTTGGGAACAGAGCAGGTTCAAAATGGAAGCAGTGTGCTTGTGGTGGTGGTGGTGGTGGTGGACCATGCATTTGCCTGTTTTATGTGAATTTAATGAACTTCTCATTTGCAGAATCTACACAATGCACAGCTGGGAATTAGTATAGCCACTTACCATGCTCAGCAGTGAATTGCTGGGTGCTTAAATTTTACTGCCACGATTTACAGCAGAATCTATGCCAACAAAAATCTCATATTAATGTGTTGGTAATGGTTGTCCAAACGACCATATCCAGTTGTGCCCTTGAAAGCTCTGTTATCCTGTCTTTGCACGCTGTTTTTCTGATGAGTCACATTCAGGCACATACAGTTTGTTCACTGTATAGTTGCTGAATATCCCATTGTGAATGTGCAGGGCTTCCATAACAGAGCTATGCTGGAAAAACAATGCATCAGGGCAACTTTCATCAGCTTGTGCAAACTCAAAGGGAACCAAACCTGGTGAAATTTGAGCAGCACTTTTATTTATTTACTTCACTTGTCCCCTGCCTTCCTTACCAATGGGCATCCGAAGTGGCTGACAGTGTTCTGTTCAACCCCCCCCCCCTCCATTTTATCCTCACAACTGAAGCCTAACAAGACAAAGTTGCTCTGGGTTAGTAATAAAGGCAGATCAAAGACTTGAGATCTCTCTTGTCTTGGATGGGGTTATACTCACCTTGAAAAACCAGGTTTGCAGATTGGGATTGCTACTTAAAACAGCAGTCACATCAGAAAACCAGGGGGCTGTGGTGGTTTGAAATGCTCTTGCCCAGCTTTGGCAGTTGCATCAACAGCACCTGTTCCCGGTTCAGTCAGATCTAGCCATAATGATCCATGCTTTAGTTACATCTAGACTGGACTATTGTAATGTACTCTGCTTGGGGTAGGGTTCCCAAGTACTTACCGCGATCCGGCGGGGGAAACATGCTCCCCGGCTGGACCATTCCTCCCTGTAATGCACCATGCCGTCGCCAGGAAGTGACGCTGGGCAACGCTCTGGTAAAGGGGTGGGAAACTCAATGGTACCATCGAGTTTCCAGCCTCATTGCCAGAGCGTCGCCCGGCGTCACTTCCTGACGACAGCATGGTGTGGCGCGTCTGTTGTCCCCGCGGGAATGATCCTGCGAAGACGTCTGTGTCCCCCACCGAATCACGGTAAGTACTTGGGAAGCCTGGCTTGGGGCTACCCGTGAAGAGGGTTCAGAAGCTACAGCTGGTACAGAATACTGTGGCTAGATTGCTGTTTGAGGCCAACTATCAGGAGCATGTGACTCTGATATTGCAGCAATTATACTGGCTACTGATCTACTCCCAAGCCCAATTCAGGGTGTTGGTTTTGTTCTTTAAACCCCGGCTCAGGACCAGGGTGTCTAAAGGATTGTCTTTTCCCATACGTTCCTGCCTAGGAATTAAGATCACAGGAAGAGACCCTCCTAATTGTCCTATCAACCAAAGAAGTTCATTTGTTGGGTGCAGGAGAGAAGGATTTTTTGGTGGCAGTGCCACAATTATGGAACAACAGGGAGGTGAGCCTGGCCCCCTCACTTTCAGTCTTCAGGAGGCAGTTGAAGATGGTTTTTGTTTAGGACTGCAGGGTTGCTCTGGCTTTGACTTGAGGCAGTCATGGGACTATCTAGAGTATGTGCTCACCTCTACATGCATCCCTTCTTTTGATACTAATTTGTAACTGTGTCTTTGGAATGTCATGGTGACATGGTGTTTCAGAACATTGTGTGGGGGGAGGTTACTGAATGAGCAAGGTCATCCACATGGTTGTGGTGAGGATAAAGGAGTAATCCAAAGTGCTTCCTTGCAACAAAAAAAAATGGGGTGGGGGATTAAAAATGCTCATCCCAGTTCACCTTGATGAGTTTAATTGAGAATGCTCAGGAAAAACGCTCAGACATTTCCAAGTTTTTTTCTGAGAACGTTTGGGGAAAATAAGCCTGGGAAAGTTTCCCCCCAGCCCTCATTGAGATTCTGCCCCCATCTTCCCAGATAGGGTTGCCAGCTTCCAGGTGGGGCCTGGAGTTCTTCCAGAATTTTAATTGATCTCCAGATTACAGTTTTTAGGTCCCCTGGATAAAAATGAAGTTTTGGCGAGCAGAATTCATGGCAACCCATCTCTACTGACCTTCCTTCCCTTTTCATATTCTGCCCTTCCCAAGCACTGCCATCAAATATACACCAGAGAAAGGTAAGTATTATGCGGAACTGCGGGGCAGGCAGGCAGAAGTCTGATCGCGCAAACGCACGTCAGTTCGCCCTGGGGCAAACAGCCTCACTTCCCGCCCGCAGTTCCTCGGTGGTGTGATTGGAGCCTGTAACATCTTAAATGTGTAGCATCATATTCTTAACATCATCTCATTATAGGCATGCCATTTGCCCAGTTCTGGCAGGTATTCTTCCTCCAGCTTGCCGTCCCACTCTATGAGTTTCCAGAGTGTCAGCTGATTGTTGGGTTTGCTGCCAGACGTGACATCACTGCATCGTATGATGTCACAACATGCCCACCCCTTGCTCCGCTCTCCCAAGCTCCTGAGGGTGCCAGGCAGCAGTTGCTTAGAGCAGTCCTGTTGGCCAGTACTATCTTCTACCAAAGGGTTGGCAAGTGAATACATTTTCTACTTAATTAAGAAACCTAAATATGCAATTATTTTCAAGGGACAAATTCCTGAGCACACATTTGAGGAAGGAGATTCTCTCTATCTCTCTCTCTCTCAAACACACACACACCCCTCTGTCGTTTGCTAGATAATACTAAGAATATATCACTGTAGTAACAAAGCAGTCTCCTGAGACTGGACCCGAAAGCTCATTGAAATAGTGATAGACGGTTTTCAACTCAGCTCCAAATGTAGCTGACAAAGAGGAGTTGCAGACTCGACTGTTTTGTCCCTCAGCTAATTAGAAACAGATTTAAAAGCAGAGTGTTCGTACTTCTGAGGAAAGTTGCAAAGGAGAAACAATCGCAGCAAACTAATAAGAGCCAGTTTATCCATTCAACAGAACGAAGTGGTATAGATTTTCCTAGACTGTATCATTTCACACTGTAGGCGATGGGTTTCTTTCACACGGGGGGGGGGGGACACCATTCCTTGCACATAGGAAATGAATATGTCAGGGAGATTTAAAGGCCAAACTGTACGATATTAGTTTGGTGAGTCAGCTCTGGGTTATATTGCACAAGCAACTGGGGCAAATTAATGCTCCCAGGGCCATTTCAGCTCATGAAAATAGTGCAAGGGGAGGCAGGAGCCCCTCCCCCACACATACCATTGTCCCAAACCAAATCAGGCCTGTGTATACTTTGAAAATTCCTTTCTCCACAGCTACTGTGTGACTGCAAGGAAAGTACCTGGATTCAATGCACCAAAATTCATATGACCCTTTTCAAACTGCCTTTGTATTTCATTTTAATAACTGGTCGCTAATGGATTTTTTCTGTCATTTCAGACAGACCCATTTTAGTAACCAGCTAATAACCATGTGATGAATTTTAGTAACCATGTGTCATGACCCCCAGAGGGGTCTTTGGGTTTCGCCACCACCACCCTGGACTTTCGGGTCCCTCGGGAGTCCCAGGGTATCTCCCAAGCCCTTGCTAACCGAGTGTTACAGGCGTGAATGACCCAGGCGGACACCAACCAAATCACACAGAACAGGGTTTATTAGGAAAATTGGGCAAGGTGCGTCAACTGGATAACAGGGGGAAAGGTCAAATGAAAATAAACTAACGCAACTGCCGTACTTGGCTTTTCCTATCAGGCCCCAGCCTGCCTAACTCACTCAGGTTCCTCCTTCTCCCAGCTCGGCCTGTCTCTCACGAAACCCAACCGCAGGGAGGCAAAGGACGGAGGCTTCTCCCCTTCTCACTCAGAGACTCCAGCTACCATCAACCAGCAGCCCGCAACTGCCTTAAACTGTCTTCCCCCAGACTTCGTTCCCAACAGATTCTAACGGTCTCCTTTAGAATCTTTCCTGACTCGCCCAATGCCTTCTGGGAGTTGTAGACCTAGCCGCCTCCTACTGCCACCCAGGCCTCTTAAGCTGGCTAGGCTGTACTGGCACAGGCCAGATCATGACACCATGTGATGAATAAATTGCTACGAGACCAGGGGTCATTTCACAGAAAAAGAGCTAGGGGAACTCATTAGCATAACTCATTAGCATATGCCACACCCCCTGACATCACCAGAAGTGTGTCATAAGGCCGCACCCCCTGACATCACCAGAAATGTGTCATAAGGCAACACACCCCGCCCCCAATGGTCCCGGCCGTCACCGCCGGCCTTGCAGCTCCACTGCCGAGCCCCATGAGGGGTCCAGCGGTGGACCTGCAAGCCCAGCGGGAGTACAAGGAAGCCCCACGAAGGCCCTCCCTGGCCCCAGGCAGGCAGGGGTGGGGAGAGGCAGGGAGGAAGCAACTTACCCTCCCTCTTCTCCTGCCTCCTCCTGGCTGAATGAGGGCCGGAAGCAGGGCGGCCGGAAGCAGGGGGTGGGGCTTCGTCATGTGCCCCGCCCCCCGTACCTCACCCGGGGGAACTGTGTTCCCCCGCGTTCCCCCCCGAAATGACCTCTGTATGAGACACAGGTCTATTACTACTAGTGTTTAAGGAGTTCCTGGTGGGTGGAGTGTCGTGTCTCCGAAAAAGTTTTCTGGCTCAGAGCAGCAGCTGTGATCCTCAACATTTGAGAAAAAGGTAAATTTTTCTTCAGGTGGTGAGGATGGAAATTATCACCTTCTAAAAAAGAGTTAGCGTCTGTGGGTTTTCTGAAAATATCAGTACGTAATCCAATACCTTCCTTTTTAATCAAAATATTTAAAAAGTCAATCCTAGACCTGTCATACACCATTTCAGTTTTAATACTGTGATGTATAATGTTAATATACTGCCCAAACTGGATAAGGAGCTCCTCTGAACTTCTCCAAATGATGAAAATATCATCCTTTTTATATAGGATGATGCTGTCCCTATAGATGTTTTTATCCATCTGGAGGATGAAGGTATTTGCTAATTCTGTTGAGGATCAAAAGAAACTGCAGCCATGATATACATTTTTATAGATAAGCCAATGTCTTTATGGAACAATTAAAAGACAGAGAATATTCTTCTAAAATTCTCAGACTAGCCTTCTATAAAGCTAAGAACACACCCAAGAAATCCTTATTGACACCGAAGATTCACAACAGCAACAATGACAGAATGATTATTCTGTTAATTTATTATGGCACTTTTACTGGTGTGAGACATACAATTGAAAAACATTCCAAAATTTTTCAAATACCAGAAGTTACTATATTAGATCTTTGTTAATTGTAACTCTAGAGTGGTCATTTATTATTATATACAGTGCCCATGTAAGTGAGAATGACAATGTGGCTGGTTAAAGTGAGAATATATGAACACAGAAGCTGTATCAGACAGCAAAGATCACTGGCTCCACTTGTGAAGCACTATATGACCTTGGGACATACCTTAAATTTTGGGTCATAGAAAAGCTGCAAGTATACTTTTCACAACAAATTCAGCTTTTGAAGAAAAAGGAGTCCTTCTGGATCTTCATGTTGGTTACTCTGGTGCCAAGAGGTTTGAATGAAGAAATTGATTGGCTGTGTGTCTGATGTACTTCTGCAAGTAGGCTCATGTTATTTCCCCCTCTCAGGTGCTGCTGTTTACCTCTGCACCATTCTCCCCTAACCCCCCATTGCATCACATTTTCCCACCCCCACATTTTTCATATATTGGCAGGGGGGTGGCTTACTATGATGCTGATTCTTTTTCAGTTGTACCTGAGAACTCCATTGGAGCTTCGAACATTTCTGATTGGATCTAAGAAGCTAAATACTGTACTGTTTAGGTTTTTTCCCAATTGGGTTTATTCTAAAACAATTAGGAGACTTTATAATATGCAATTGATGATTTATTTGTTTTATATGGGCAAAAGACATATTTTGCATCTTGATAAGTTGTCCATGTTGTATCACAGGAAAATTTGATACCACTTACTCCAGGGTGAATATCTTAGTGTAAGGTAGCTATCCTAGTTCCATGCATTTAAAAAATTTAAATTAATTTTGTTTCTCATCAGGCATATAGATAATTATTTCTCATTTTCCCCCTTCATTTCAGGTACATTTTGTGTACGGACAGTTTTCTGTATTGTTAAATTAATGGACTGCTCAGTTTTACATATACCGTGTTTCCCCGAAAATAAGACACTGTCTTATATTTATTTTTTCTCAAGAAGATACATTGGGCTTATACCACAAATGCATAGAAATCCTGCTAGGGCTTATTTTTTGGGTAGGTCTTATTTTCGGGAAAACAGGGTACCACTGAGGAAGGCCAGATGGTAAAACGTGTTTGATATTGGTTCTGGCATATGGAGACAATATGCACTTTTAAATCTGTATTTATGTAAATGGACATTTGTCATTATATTGGGATTAGGCACTTCTATGCTGAACCACAGGACTGTTGTTTTTAAATTATATTTTAGCACTTCTGATTGCATAATTAAATTAACTACTATGTGCATAGTTATATTTACTTTCTTTGTCTTTTTCCCAACTGTTTTGGTTACCTTGCTCATGCAGGATTCTGTTTTTTCCCCTTTTTTTGGTAAGCACCTGAACACAAAAAACAGATTTTTCAGGACATGGTTTTTCGTGCTGCCTAAGAATTGTAGGTCTATGTTTACCATTCTGGAAATCAAGGTAATTATCACAAACAGTGATTTTAATGTATAGTTTCAGTTCAGGGATTTTGGGATTCACATCTGTAGTCCCTGACATACAGGAAATTTAGCCATGGAATATTGTTCAAACATGAACACACATTCTGCCTTCAGCCTCAAGACATACAGTCCATCAATCTACCCTTGCTTTCTACAAGATTTGTATAGACTCTTTGGCAGAAGAGAGGTAAGGGGACACAAGGAGAGGACAAGTGCAGTGGATCCATCGTTGTTTAAAGTCATAAAAACAATGAATAAGTGAATTTCACTATGAAGATCTGACTGCACACATTTGTTCCAGCCAAAAATATGCCTTTTATTTTGCAAGCAAATTGGTTTGGCTTTGGATTTTTATAAGTGAAATCCTAAACAGAGTTATACCCTTCTCAGCCTACTGACTTCAATGGATTTGGGAGTATGTAACTCTCCCTAGGGTTGCACTGTAAATGTACAAAAATAAAATGTGAAGATCTGTTTACAAATAAAATTTAAATGGAATCATTTATATTCAGGAAATTGAGTTAACAGGGCAGCATATTTTTCTTAACCTTCCCAAAAACACCCATTTTCCCCCATAAATATTTCATTGGGTTGGAATCTATCTCTGCTCCTTATATGATTAGTCAGTTTTGCCATCTCCACTGTCTGCCAGATTCTTTCGAGACAACCTTTAAGCTTAAGAGGATTTGCTCTTTTCCAGTTGGCTGCTAGGTTCAATCTGGCAGCACACAGAACTTTGATAATAAACTCATTAGGCCTCTGCTTTCCCCTTCAGATCACACAACTCAGTGGCCAAGAATCCATAGTTAGATAATAGTCTGTCGTATCTTTAATTAGTTGGATTATTGCTTGCCAGCCTTTTTGAAATCCAGGTTCCTGCTACCAGATATGAATAAACTGTCCTAGGAAGCACTGGCTGAGGCCCAAGCACCACACTACAGTGATATTTGCGGCTGGAGCTAAACCTTATCTCCCAGGTATCAAGGCCATACCTGCTGACCACTGGCCTTTACCAGGCCTTATGCTTTAGAATCTGGGTTAGTTACAATGTTCCCTCTAAGCTCTGAAGCTCTGTGTGCAAACATTTTTCTTTGTGAGCCAAGCCATAAAAGTTGTGAGCCAGCCTACATTTTTTAAAAAAATATATCAGTTTACGAACATACAAGATATACAAACATGAAATGTAAACATAACCATTACCATAACTTTGTGATAATAATTTTAATAATGATTTAAACATTCTAACTGAAAAGAGTATCAAGACTCATTACTGGAAATGTTCTAATTTAAGCCAAGGGGGCAATAGTGGGATGGCTTCTGTAGTTCTGGCACGGCTGGTGGAACTCTGATGGCACCTGGGGTTTGTCCAGTGTGTGTGACACAGACTGTTGGACTGGATGGCTCTCATTGGCCCATCTGTCCTTAAAACCGCTACTAAAAGACCCCCACCAGAATCTCCACCCTCCCAGCTTCCCCCTTACAACATCCATCTCCATCACCCCACCCTCTCCAACCAACCTTGAGGGACCTAATGCCCCACCAGTTCCCCAAACCAACATAACTCTGAAAGCCACTTTGGAAAATATAATGAAGTGGAGAGAGACTATTTTGCACAATTTAAGTGCATCTGTTCAAACAGGTTACAAAAAAGTGTTATGAACCAAGTAGATAGATTACACTTGTCAGGGATGCTCTAGACTGATCCTGCATTGAGCATTGGGCTGGATTAGATGACTTGTATGGCCCCATCCAACTCTGTGATTCTATGAAAAGCGAAGATGTTTTCTTGCAACATCACATTTGAAAACTGCAAATCTCAGCACAGAATACTCAAGTCACCTTTTGGCTCCTACCCAGGGGCGGATTAACCATTAAGCAGACTAAGCACGTGCTTAGGGCACCAGGGCCAAAGGGGGCACCACAAAGTTGGGAAAAGGGTGAAAAGGAAAAAATGGAAGATTTATCAGATGACCAGTTGCAAAAAGGTGATACTAGAAGGGAGGCAAAGAATATTGCAAACGAGATGCAAGAACTGGAATTTGTGTTCATGCTGAATTTTTGGAATGAAACCTTAGAAAAGTTTCATAGAACAAGTCAACTTCTTCAAAGTGAAAATGTGATCTTGCAAACATGTGCAGATTTGTATTCATCATTGGCAGACCAGTTGCACATATCAAGATATGAGTTTGAGAGATTTGAATCACTTGCAAAGGACATGTTCCCTGATGTAGAATACAAAGCAACTCAAACGCATAAGCATATAAGAAAGAGAATGTCCAATGATGGAAATGCACCAGAGGTCATTCTCAGTGCCAGAGACAAATTCCATATCTCCACTTTTATGTAATTGTTGAAAAGTTAGAAATGGAAATGAGGAGGAGACGAAAGGTGTACACTGAAATAGCAGACAGATTCTCTTGTCTGACAGATGTTCCTAATTCCACCCAACAAGGTGCTAATTCCAAATTATCAGAAAGTGAAAGGTACTCAAAGACTTCTCAGACACTCATTGATGCTTATCCAGATGACATGAACAACACTTTGTCTACAGAGCTTCAGCAGTTCCATTCATATGTTCTTCATAAGTTTAAAACAACCAAGAAAACTTTTCACTCACATGGAACTTTACAACACAATTACAGAAGACAAACTAGAGAGTGCCTTTCCAATTGTTGAAATTACCTTAAGAATATTTTTAACATTAATGGTCACCAACTGTACAACAGAAAGGTCTTTCTCAAAACTGAAATGTGTAAAAAACCCAAATAGATCAGTTATGCTTCAATAAAAACTCAGCTCACTGTGTATATTAACAATTGAAGCAGACATTCTGAGAGGTATTAATTTCGAGGATGTTATCAGTGATTTTGCGAAAATGAAATGTAGAAAAATGCCTTTCAGGTCATGAATATTGGAACTTTGATACATTTAACTTGTGAAATATTAAAATAGATGTTGCATTGCATTTTTATAGAACTTTATGTAGCCCAAACTTGGTTTAGTTTGTACAGTATATTGTGTTATCATATGAATAAATTTTTGTATTGCTGCAACCTGCATTGTTTATCTGGTCAGACAGGTCAACAACTAAAATGGACTGGGTCAGTGTGGAAAGAAAGGGGGCACCAAGATTGTTCAGTGCTTAGGGCACCAGTGAGCCTTAATCCGCCCCTACTCCTACCCCTCTGCTACCACTCCAGTAACTGACGTTTGAAGTCTTCCTCAAGTCTAAGGATGCTTACTCTTTCTGCTATTGAAGGGACTCTTAAGCTGAAGGAAGGCTGGATCCAACACCAAAACAAACACAAGGGGGCTTTTCTTTCACAGGGACTCACTGGCAACCAACTGAGAAGGCTCAAGCTTCCACGTGGAAGGCAGCTCCTTCCATCCCCGAACCCCAAGCAAATGCAAAACAAGTGCAAGGGGTTTTATCTTGCAGGGACTCACTGGCAACCAGGCAAACAGGCTCCTTCCCTCCCCCTCCCCCACACAAATGCAAAACAAACGCAAGGGGCTTTTCTCTTGCAGGGACTCTCTTGCAGGGACAGCAACCAGGCAAGCAGTCTACTTCCCCTGCCCCCGCCCCCAAACAAATGCAAAACAAGTGCAAGGAGCTTTTCTCTTGCAGGGAGTCTCACAGCAACCAGGCAAGCAGTCTCCTCCCCCCCCACCCCCAAACATGTGCAAAACAAGTGCAAAGGGTTTTTCTCTTGCAGGGACTCTCACAGCAACCAGGCAAGCCGGTGCAAGCCTCCACCTGGAAACCGGCTCCTTCCCCCACCCCAAAACAAAGAGGCTCATGAAGAGCCTTTTGCTGTGTTTAGCTTTAAAGCCCATTGGGGCTAGGGAGAGAAATGTGTGGTGGCATGGCTGCTGGGGGCCTCCCAGTCCCGAGCCCAACCTTCCTCTTGGGCAGAGAGGGGTGAGGGGGAGACTTACCTGATTCAGTGGCCCGTGGGGCATGAGAGCAAATCTTCTTGGGCGGCACAGCAGGAGGGGTCTTCCAGGCATTCTAGTTGAAACAGGAAGTAAGGCGGGGCCCGGACAACTGCCTCCCTTTAGAGGGCTTGCCCAGCAGCCAAGTGCCAGACCTGAAGCCAGTGAGCAGCCAGCTGTCTCACCAAGTAAGTTGATTATTAAGAGGGTGGGGCCACCCAGTCCTGGGGCCTGTGCGCTGGGATGAAAATTCCTGCACTGGGGTCCAGAAATTCATGCGCTAGCGCACCCTAGCACAGCTTAGGTTAGCTGATTCTGCCATTGACTGTGACTAAAACTGGCATTCCTTCTACTGATGGGGGAAATTCCCACAAGTAAATTCACATGTTGGTAAGAAGCCATCCAGCTCTTCTTGGTTTCCTGCAGAGTTTTTTCATGCCTGGGAGAGGGGAAAGATTTGGCCTCTGCTTCCCACAGCCATGTTTTCTGCCACTACCCCCTTGTTGACAGATCTGCCAGCTTTTTATGATCTGGCTCTGGACCACTGAGGGAATGGATCCTGCTTGTTGGACAGCAGCATTGCACTACTTACAGCATGCCAGAGCTCATTTCCAGTCATTCTGAGAAGACCACACATAGGCTATTGCCACAGAGTCATCCAGTTCCCACAGGATCACCACCTCATACTGGGTAACATGTTGTTGAGAGGGAATAACATTACATTTCTACTACTCCCACACCCTTCATTGACTGCCACTTGTAAGGAATGTAAACATTACTGTAATGATGCTGTAGAATTAGAGGCTCCATATCCAATTATATATTACAACAGGGGAGCCATGCAGAACCTGCATATCTCAGTCCACCTTTTTCTAATGCTTAAAAAATACTCTTGATCACATACTTTGTTAAAAGAGCCTTTCTAAGACCCATTTCCCTATACTCAGAGGTCATTTCGGGGGGGGAACGCAGATGATGAAGCCCCGCCCCCTGCTTCCGGCCGCCCCGCTTCCAGCCCTCATTCAGCCAGGAGGAGGCAGGAGAAGAGGGAGGGTAAGTTGCTTCCTCCTCGCCTCTCCCCACCCCTGCCTGCCTGGGGCCAGGGAGGGCCTTGGCGGGGCTTCCTCGCACTCCCGCTGACCTTGCAGGTCCACCGCCGGGCCCCTGATGTCAGGGGGTGTGGCATATGCTAATGAGTTATGCTAATGAGTTCCCCTAGCTCTTTTTCTACGAAATGACCCCTGCCTATACTGTGCAGAATTTATTTTTGAGCCCATTTCCCATTCCCTTTGACAGGCTGGACTAAATTCAAATTTGCAACCAAACATGCTTGATTAATCTTTTATTCACTGTTTTGTGATAACGTTTCAAAATGTGGTCTGACCCTGTTCCAGTAAATAGTGTAATATAAAATACTTAATGGAGGCCATGTTTGCACACATTGGGGGAAATGATGGGTGGGTAAGTGTATAAGAATAAAATGTAAAGATCAATTTTCTGAAAACTTTCTTCTGTATTTAGTGATCTTCATGAAAGCCTGACTTCCTTTTGTGCATCCCAGAGTTTTGTGATTGCTAACATCACTACATAATCAGCAGTTATGCCTTGTATCTGCATCCAAATTTGTATCTGAATTTAATTCACTTATTTGGGTCTGGTTATATAATGCAACAATGCACAGTTAGTGTATTCCTAATCTATCCCCATACACACTTTTAACCATGGCTCTAAGGAATGAGAGTTTGTGTTGGCCTTCTACCAGCTGCTAATACAATGGCATGCCATCCCCTCACCCAGTTTAATATACATTAGTACTGCCTAGCATACTGTGCTGCTCTGTAACATACCTCCTGACTCTTGAAAATCCACCTTAAATGGACTGCTTCCTCCCATACATTCCACTATGGCCTTTGAGAGATGTTGAGAATGCTCTCCTTGAGATCCCATATCCAAGGATGCTTGGATAGATGATGAACCGGAACAGTTCTTTTGGTATAGCATAAGCCTGGCTCTATATTGGAATCAATGTAAGAAGGTAAGGCACTTGCTTTGCCTGGAGAAGGTAGTGGATTCAGTCCTGAACATGTCCAGCTAGACAATCTCATATAGCAACCACTGGGAGATGCTTTGCTGCCTGGGACCCTGGAGAGCTACTGCCAGTCAGACTGAACAGTACTGATTTAGATAGGCTGATGCACTAACAGTATATGACAGCGTCATTCACTCATAGTGGGAAAGGGAGGGTGTTGGTTTTACTTTAGTGGCTCAGTTCAGACACTTCATTAAACCATGGTTTAATGAAATTAACTATGGTTAGTGTGATCATCTGAACATGGCTTACTCCTCTAACTATGCTTCTTTAGGGTACATGATACTAGGATCTCAAACTAGGGTTTGAAGCTAGTGCATCAACCATGGTTAGCTTTATCTATGGTTTCATGTGACCTATGGATGCAGACATCCTGGCTTATTCCACAGTGCCCCCCTCACTGCAGTGCAGGAAGGACACCATCCAGGTCTTGCAAGGAAAGCAGATTAAAGAACACAGGCAATGAAATCAGCATTTGTCAAGAAAAACCAGGGTTTCACTGATCACTTGGAGCCAGCCCTGGGTTTTACAAACTAACCAGCCAGTTAAAATAAACCATGCTTCTGTTGTGTCTTAACCAAGCCATGGTGTTATATGCTAATTATCTCATGGGATGGCAAGGCCCTTTTCTTCCATCACCCAAGTCAAGCATGGCTGACTAATCCTGAGAAGAGGAACTGCCCAAATAGCATTTTACCACCAGTTAGCCAAGCCACTGTTAACTGCATCATTGCTTTAATTTATAGCAACCTATTTTCCTTTTAACTCAAGTGACTTTGTAATGTACAAAGAGAACAAAGACTGCATTTTCCAATACCATCCAGGCCACATCTAAGGGGACTGCTAAAGATATGATCCCAGCACTTCGAAGAAAGCATAACCACAGTCCTTGCCACCACAGAGTGCCTTTTATGAGGCTGCTTTCTTCCCTTCAATTTCTTTGAGTGTGTGTTTCTCTAAAAATAATTTAATCCAACATCTGTCTCAACTGCCTGCCTTTTAACTTACTCAGTTTTTTTTAAAAAAAAATCAATTAAGATAAAAATAGCAACCTCGCTATTGATCCTTCCAACTCAATCCACCTCTGCCTTAGCTCATTTTCAATCAGAACATGCTGCCACTCAAGCTTTTATCAGGCATAATTTATGCATACGGAGATATAACTTAATTATGGGTGTCTCATTTAATTAAACTCTACTAAAATGTTTAGAACGTCCAAGAGTGACTGATTGTGGGGACTCCTTTATTTAAAAAAAATATATCAATGCATTTCATCCTCCTCCTTGTTCTTTGCCCAGAAACAAGTTCTACTGAAACCCTTATCAGCAGGGCCAATACTGATTGCACAGAACACGCACTGATGTTCCAACCAATGCTAGATCATAATGCACAAAGTATGGATCTACTTTTTTTTGCCATCAAGTCACAGCTGACTTGTGGTGACTTAGGGTTTTCAAGGCAAGAGATGTCCAGAGCTGGTTTGCCATTGCATGCCTGTGTGTTCCTTGGAGGTCTCTCATCCAAATATTAGCCAGGGCTGACCCTGCTAAGCTTGCAAGATTTGATGAGATCTGGCTAGCCTGAGCTATCTGGGTCAGGGTGCATCCACTGTAGACAAGGGAAATTTCAGTTAACAGGCAACAGGACAGGGGAGCAAGAAAGGGGTTAGGAGTGGAGACAGATCATACAGGAATGGAGGAAAGAAGATGGTGGTGAAGAGACTGCCGACATCAAACCACAAAACAAAGAGACAACACAAGGCAGGATTCTTAACACAAGGTTTTATTCTTCAGTCTTTCTTACAGCTCCTGATCTAATTTCTCCTAAATTTCCTCCCTCCCCCTCTGCTATTTTTCCTCTCAGTCTAGTTTGCCCAGCAACGGACTATCGTCTTCCTAATGGGACAAACGTCTAAATATCAACAATGAAATAAGCTATTAAAATAGAACAAAAGGCTATACAGTTAATAGTAAATTGTCATTTGGTCACATTGAGATCCTCCTAGCCCCATCCTGCAAATGTTTGTTGTTGTTCATTCACACAGTCAAGTCCGACTCTTCGCGACCCCATGGACCAGCTCCCGCCAGGCCTTCCGGTCTTCCACCATCCTCTGAAGTTGGCTCAATTTCATATTCGTTGCATCGATGACACTGTCTAACCATCTCATCCTTTGCCGTCCCCGTCTTCTTTGACCTTCAATCTTTCCCAGCATCAGGGTCTTCTCCAGTGAGTGCTCCCTTCTCATTTGGTGGCCAAAGTATTTGAGCTTCAGTTTCATTATCTGGCCTTCCAGGGAACAGTCAGGGTTGATTTCTTTGAGGATTGACTGATTTGTTCTTCTTGCAGTCCAAGGGACTCTCAAGAGTCTTCTCCAGCACCATAGTTCAAAAGAATCTATTCTTCGGCGCTCGGCCTTCCTTATAGTCCAGCTCTCGCAGCCATACATGACTACTGGGAATACCATTGCTTTGACCATGCGGACTTTTGTTGGCAGGGTGATGTCTCTACTTTTTATCATGCTGTTTAGGTTCGCCATCGCTTTCCTCCCAAGGAGCAGGCGTCTTTTAATTTCATGGCTGCAGTCACAGTCTGCGGTGATCTGGGATCCCAGGAACGTGAAGTCTGTCACTACTTCCACGACTTCCCCTTCTATTTGCCAAGGAGTGATGGGGCCGGATGCCATGATCTTAGTTTTTTTGATGTTGAGCTTCAAGCCCACTTTTGCGCTCTCCTCTTTTACTCTGAGCAAGAGGCTCTTTAGATCCTTTTCACTTTCAGCCATTAGAGTGGTATCATCTGCATATCTGAGGTTGTTGATCTTTTCCCCAGCAATCTTAATTCCCGCTTGTGATTCATCCAGGCCAGCATTTCGCATGATGTACTCTGCATATATATTAAATAAGCAAGGTGACAGTATACATCCTTGTCGTACTCCTTTTCCTATGCTGAACCAATCAGTTGTTCCGTATCCGGTTCTAACTGTCGCTTCTTGGCCCTTATACAGGTTTCTCAAGAGACATGTGAGGTGGTCTGGTACTCCCATCTCTTTAAGGACCTGCCATAGTTTGTTGTGATCCACACAGTCAAAGGCTTTAGCATAGTCAATGAAGCAGAAGTAGATATTTTTCTGGTACTCTCTTGCTTTCTCCATAATCCAGCGAATGTTGGCAATTTGATCTCTAGTTCCTCTACCTCTTCGAAACCCAGCTTGTACTTCTGGTAGTTCTCTATCCACGTACTGTTGAAGCCTAGCTTGTAGGATCTTGAGCATGACCTTGCTAGCGTGTGATATGAGTGCAATTGTGCGATAGTTTGAACATTCCTTGGCGTTGCCCTTCTTTGGGATTGGAATGTATACTGATCTTTTCCAATCCTGTGGCCACTGTTGCGTTTTCCAAATTTGCTGGCAAATGGAGTGCAGAACTTTAACAGCATCCTCTTCTAAGACTTTGAATAGCTCAGCTGGAATACCATCACCTCCACTAGCTTTGTTGTTAGCAATGCTTTCTAAGGCCCATTTAACTTCACATTCCAGGATGTCTGGCTCGAGGTCAGTGATTATACCGTCGTGGTTGTCAAGGACATCGAGGTCTTTCTTGTATAGTTCTTCTGTGTATTCTTGCCATCTTTTACTAATCTCTTCTGCTTCTGGTAGGTCCCTACTGTTTTTGTCCTTTATCATGGCCAGCTTGGCATGGAGCGCTCCCTTGATTTCTCCAATTTTCTTGAAGAGTCCTGCAAAAGTTAGTAACTTTTGCAGATAACTCCCCCCTCACAAACATAAGCCACTTCCTTATGGCACAAATTCCTCTAGAACAACGTATTGTCTATGTGGAACCTCTATTGAAGATCTATTTCACTATATAATAGTTTGTCCACTATATTCGGATCTCTTATCCAAATATATTATCTCACTATATTATTTCAAATACTTAATCAACTGCACAATTTTTCTGATAGTGATAAGCTAATTTTTCTGTTGTCAGACACAAATCCTTTGGTATAAGGCAGCACTCTTTGCGTTAGCAGCCAGGAAAGCTAAAGCAAAGGTGGTTCCTAGGAATGCAGCTAACTGAGATGCAAGGCATTAACATTGTTACAATTGGAATTGAAATTTGTAAATGCCAGTTTGGTGTAGTGGTTAAGTGCATGGACTCTAATCTGGGAGAACCGGGTTTGATTCCCCACTCCTCCACTTGCACCTGCTGGATGACCTTGGGCAAGCCATAGTTCTGGCACAGCTGTTCTTGAAAAAGAGCAGTTTCTGTCAGAGCTCTCTCAGCTTCACCTACCTCACAGGGTGTCAGTTGTGGGGAGGAGAAGGGAGTTTGTAAGCCACTCTAAGACTCCCTTGGGTAGTGAAGGGCGGGGTATAAATCCAATCTCCTCCTCCTCCTCCTCCTTGTCTTCTATATCATTTTAATTTGAGGTATTTCAGACATTTTAGATATTATACAAGTGAATTTAATTCTCACTGAATTTAATAACTAAATGGGATCCAGTTTTATATAAAATTGTGATGGCCAATGGCCATATACAATAAACTTTATTCATTCATTCATTATTCATGCATATCGATGTGGTATGCTTATGAATACCACAATCCCATGGAAGGGGTCTTGGACACCTGGTTGGTAGCCTTTTAGATGCAATTATTAATTCACACACCTACCATTCTATATGGGAAAGCATCTTGGGAAATACCTACAACATACAAGGGTGATTGTAGGAATGGGTCCTAGTTGAAAGTAACTCTTGATGGTTTGTGATACGTGTTTTACTGGAGAGTTTTCTAATTCCAGTTATAATATTAGTTGCATTGTTGAGGCAGAAATGCACACTTGTTGAGCCAAGTGGGACATATCCTCAAGGGAAGAGCCCCTAAATTTAGAGTAAGGCTCCTTAGATTGTAGGAAGGCTCCAAACGCAAGGCAAAAGGAAATGTGGGTTATAAATATTTTAATAAATAAATCAAAGAATTAATAAACTTTGCTTTGTGGAGTGGTAGGGTAGGGGTTGTCCAGTAATGGGTATGTCGATGGTATGTCAAGTAATCAGTGTGCAGAAGTGGAAGATGTAAGCCACCAAAAAAACTTTCTGTGACCATTAAAATAAGAGATCTATGCAGTGTCTGGACCAAAATAACATTCACGCTATCATGGCAGCTCCTGGACCCTGGTGACAAATTATTTCAGGAAACCCACAGAATTTTCTTTTCAGAAACAAGCTATAAACATATCTACTTCAAGATATGGGTAACCATGGGCAACAACTAATGATGGTCCTAACACATTTTTTTAAAGGCAGCAGCAACAAAATGGTTTCCAAGGAGCTGATACTACTGATGCAGATACCACTCAGCCAAATAATGACTATGTTGGAAAGACCATCCTTTGTTAGACTGACTGCTTGCTTCCTCAGCTGGGGGAGAGTGAGTCCTCTGTTGACGGAAATAAGTATCCGCACGGGGGGGGAGTCTGGGAATTAGATATATAGACAATAATAATAATAATAGTGTGCCATCAAGTCACAGCTGGCTCATGGCAATCTCAGGAGAATGGATGAAAAGAGGTGGTTTGCCATTACCTTCCTCTGCATAGCAACTAACTATGGTCAACCATAGTACTAACTATGGTCAACCATGCTTAGCTTCCAAGCTCTGAAATGATAAAGCTAGTCAGGGCTATTGAGACTGCTTTTTTAGAGAGTGTGAAGCAGGAGGAAGGGAAAGATAGAGAGGACTGGGGCACAATTCCTCTTCAGGGACCTGACATGAAGGTACAGCCTTCTGTCAACAAGTTTTTTGTTGACATGCCTGCTTCCTTGTCTTTATCTGCATATTATACAAAAAATATTAAAACAAATATGATTAAAAAAAGAAGTGTCCAGTGTTCATCTCTTTAAATGAATCTACATACACAGCAACATTGTTACTGACATTTCTTGCCCCCAGGAGAAGTTCAGAAGTGACCAGAAGTGAGGGGTCTGAAAACTGAGCTCTGTCAGGAAAGGTTGAAATGGAAGGGCTGGGCATAGTTAGACAGAGAATAGAAGACTAAGGAGGACACAATTATGGTCTTCAGATATCTGAAGGGCTGTCAGGTAGATTATGCCATTGTATCTCACGAAGTGAGCTCTGACTCACAAAAGCTCATACTGGAATAAATGTTGTTAGTCTTCACAATGCCATTGAACTTCTTTTTCCTAGCCTAGACAAAATTACCAAGATATTGGATATTGCCTATAATTAGTCATGTATTTGAAGCATAGTAGTCCTAGTGACAAAAAACAAAAACTATTGTTGAAATGAAAATGAGATTACTTTTCCGAAACAAATACTAGTTCTCCCCCAGCTGTTAATTCAGAACATTTTTTTACCTTGTGCCAATTTCAAGGTGCTCAGGGTAAGACACAGGGTTTTCCCCGCCCCATTTGATCCTCACAACACTCCTATGAGGTAGGTTAGGCAGGGAGCCCACAATAACATTCACCCATTAATTAACATTTACCCATGGCTACCAACAATAGTTTTCATCGACAAGTGAAGTTCTGAACCCCCATACACACACATCTTAGTTGGACCCACTAGCCCCCCTACACCACATATGTTAAGCATGCTTACTGGCTATCTTGAAACTCTGATTTTAACAATAGGCACTTTTTAAAAAGAAGAAGCAGTTGATTTTAACTTTAAGATAGTGAGTGCAAAAAATTATTCTGTTTTACGAAGTAATTCCCATGAAGTATTGCTGAGCTCAAAATTCATATATAATTCAACAGAGGCCACCGAATGCCATCTTTTCAAAGGAGAAATTAATTTCTAACGGATTCTTATCTTCAATCCTTTTTTTGTACACAGATGGCTGACACACTGAAACAAAGATCCAGGAATGCCTCTCTGTGGAAAAATCATGCTATAGCACAGACTTCAGCTTGCGGCACTTGGTCCTGGTGAAGTCGCACTTTGTAATCAGTCATTTCCCTGTGTGCAAAAGGCTGCATAAAAACAGAACAAGGACATAGCCACACAGGCAAGAAGAGATGAGGCCAGTCAACCAGTGGGAAGCTGAATGTAGTGAAACACAGACTACTTTGGTAGAAAGAATGGTTTTTATAGCACCGTTCAAGATATCAGTCTGCAAAGAGAGAAGCAGCATTCAGTTTGGGTAGCCAGTCTGAAAATATATATATATACCTGCATACCTAAAAGTATAATTTGAGCAGTATCTTTGCTATACCATCTATTATAGTGTGTGACACTGAACTGCAGCAGTTATCTTTGGAGCCCAGTGATTGATCCTCGTAATAGTAGACTACCTTAGGAACTGTTTATATCCAAAAAGAGATATATGAATTATGGTTACACTCCTCCCAAAGGTTAAAATGTTACTGGTTCCAGGAGAAAATAATATTCATACCCTACTTTTCTGCCAAATGGGGACCCAAAGAAGTTTACAGCATCATTCTCCCCTTCTCCATTTTATCTTCACATCAGCCCTGTCAGATAGGTTAGACTAGGGGTGTCAAACATAAGGCCCAGGGGCCAGAAGCGGCCCTCCTTTATACAGTTTATATCTCCGGTACCTGGCATTACATTTTACAGCACACATGGCCCGGCCCAACAAAGTGACATTTATGTCAGATCTGGCCCTCATAACAAATGAATTTGACATCTCTGGGTTAGACAGAGAGAGGAAGCGACTGGCCCAAGGCACCCAGAAAACTTCCATGGCACAGTTGGGATTCCAACCTGGGTCTTCCACATCCTCATTTAACACTCTAATTCCTATACCATGCTGACTAAACATGTGCTTAACACACTCGCTTGAATTAATGGGATTCGAAATCACTTGAATCACTTGAGCTTCTAATAAAGAACAACATCCTACTCTGTGTGTTTACATAATGGCTACAGGGGTGTATGGGTGGGAGGGAAGACCAGACTTCAGGCAGTCCTGAATCACAAAATTTTGTTTTAGAGAATGAATGGTTGCCAGCATGAATGCCCATAACCTGATAAACACCAACAAGAGGCCCTCAGGATTTGACTTCCAGTGTAAAGTATGGAAGATGGCTAATAGAATACAAACAGTCTTTGGCAGTTGTGAAGACCTGTTGTTTAAATGGGGCAAAATACCAGGACCCGAATGTGCAGCCTGACAAACTATTTTTCATCTGTCACAGGATTGTGAGTGTCATGCTTACCAGGGAGATGTGACGGAGCTTTTTGAACTCTCCCCAGCTGCTGAGTAGATTGAAAAATCTAGATATCAGTATTTAGGGGGATTGCCCAATTGGCCTGCTTATCCATTGAAACAACTTGGTTACGTATTTTATATTATATACTTCCCTTGTGTAACTCTGCCATACAATAAACAATAATCCCACCCACCAAATATGAACCAGCACCTGAAAATCCTGGTCATTTTAGGATTCTGCTGGTGCAAGAAGTTCTTATGCCCATAGAAAGCTCTGCTGTCCAGCCAAATATCTTTATCTTTTCAACCTCTCTTAATCTTTGTGGCCAATAGTTCAATATAATGACAACTTAAAACCAAACAGTAATGTCAAGGGGAAAAAATGGTCCACATTTAAATTCTGTGTCAACAAAGCAATGCCATCCTAAGCTAAAGAATCTCATAGGATTTGTTACACTACAGCTATACACACGTTTGCCTAAGAACAAGTCTTGTTGAGGATAAAGCAGAGGAGGAGAGAATGCTGTTGTAAGCTGTTTTTGGTCACCACTACGCAGACAAGCAGGGTATAAATATCTAAATAAAATACATAAAGCTTCTAAGATGTGTGCTTTTAGTACACTGAAATCAGATATGTTTGCCAAACCAACAGGACATGAAGAAGGACCATTAACTTACCCTGGAGGGATCTTTTGAAATAAAATGGCATCTGCATATATCTTGCTTGGATTATTCTCAAGTCATTTTCAAAAGTTGCCTTAGGGGCTTGAAGAAAAAGGAATCATTGTTCTGGTTAAAATACCTATCCCGATCATTTTGTCATAATAATTATGATCAGGATCAAGCAATTACAACTGTGGGTTCTTCATTAGCAGAAAAAATATTTCAATCTGATAGCAACAGGGATTTTTCCCCCCCGCAAGGACAAGTATGTCCCAATTATATATCTCATTGCACATGATATCCAGCATCTTGGTTCACCACACCTTCTTACTGGCTTGGCATAGCCCTAAAGGCCTGAACCAAAAGGAAAATGACAGGTACCAAATTAGTTTGAAAGCAAAAGACAAATGGTAAAATGTGATAGGATATTATCCAACTATTAACCCGCAAAATTAGAATATTTACTAGTGAGTACCCAAGCAGAGTCTAGCTGGATCAGACCAAATTACCTGACAATCCTGTTTCTAACTCTGGCCAGCCAGTTGCTTCTGGGAAACCCATCATTTTTTTTCCAGCATAGGTATTCATTATGTGGTGCAGCCCACAGAGGCTAAGTTTAGACATCCCAGGTAATAGGTCCTCATCCACAAATTTGTTCAATAAATATTCGAGATGTGTTCGGTTCACCAGTTAACATCAACTGGCCAGCCTTATATCTAACAGGCCAGGGCTTGGCCCATGTAGATTGAAAAACTGGCAACATTCACTCATCCATAGCATGGATGATAGTTCTGCCAACCGAGAGGGATTCTTAGAGTTTAGAGGGTGTACTGTGTTGTTCTAGCAACTCAAATGGTGTCCAGGGGAGGTGAGAATGGAGTAAAAACAGAACTGGAGCTGGGGGGGGGGAGTCAGAGACTGTGCGAGGAAGGAAGATATGGTGAGGGGCAGGGCTATTTTTGGGCAGGAACGCACAGGAACGGAGTTCCGGCTGGCTCCTGAGCTGGCCACGCCCAGCAGGAGCTCATTAGCATAATAGGGCACACCCAACGGCAGAAACTCATTAGGATTGGCTACATTCAGGGTATCTATATATCTAATAGCCAACTTGCCCCTGGAGTGCGGATCGCTAGATCAGCGCTCCGGGGGCAGTTGGGGGGCCGGGGGAGGTTTGTGCCTCCTCCACGGAGCTGGCAGGCGGGGGGGAGACCGGCCTCGCCGCCGCCGCCTCCGTCTTGGG
>NW_015177018.1:328986-355080 GCF_001447785.1 Gekko japonicus | reverse complement strand
TCGATCCTTCTCCCGGCCGCATGCAGCGGCCGGGAGGAGAGCCATGGGCCCCCACCCCCCTTTCTCCCCCACCCCGGGAGGAGAGCCATGGGCCCTTTTTTTACCCTTCCCTTCCCTGGCTGGCTGGCTGGGGATGCCGCTGCGCACCGCCGTGCCCCAGCAGGGAAGGCAGAGAGGTTTTCCCCGCCCGCCTTCTCTCTCCTCACCGGGCGCCGCCGCTGCACTTCCCTCTTCCCTCCGTAAAGGCAGGGAGGGAAGCAGCGTGCCCGTCCGGGAGCCTGGCGCCACCAGGGAGGCCGGGGTGCGCCTGCAGCTTCGGGGGCCCCTGCCTTTCCCGTGCAGACTCCTTTCGGGGCACCCAACTCCCGCAATGGGATCCGCCGGGCCCAGGCAGGCGGGGGTTTCACTGTTCACAGCTATGATTTGTCTCATGTAATCAGAGGGTTCCTGTCCCTGAAATACCACGGCCACCTTCCAGCCAAACACAACTCTTTTGAAATACACTGATTCGCACGTAAAATAAACATATGCTTTAACTTTCTCCTCACATTGAAAGAAGCAGCAACAGCAGAAACAGAGTTGTTTTGACTCCCTGCTTTTCTCTGTCTTAAGGAATCTCGAAGTGGCTTACAATAGCCTTCCCGTTCCCTTCCCCACAACAGGCACCTGGTGAGGTAAGTGGCACTGAGAGAGTTATGAGAGAATGGTGACTGGTCCGAGGTCACCCAGCAGGCTTCATGTGGATGAGGAGTAGGGAATCAAACTTGGTTCTCCACATTAGAGTCTGCCACTCTCAACCGTGATACCACACTGGCTCTCAGAGAGCTGCGATTTGGTTATTTTACAGTTAGTAGGATGGGAACATGGAAACCAGGGACCGGGACCCCAAGCCCATTTTTAATACTTAACTATGCACATATCATAAAGTGTTTTCATGGCGATCATGGCTCTGGAATCCCAGACTGAGTTCGGTGAGGCTGCTGTCTCAACTGCAATACTATGAATTAATGTGTTTTCTGCAGGCATTCTAATGTGTTTATTTCCCCAATCCATTTTCACACCAGCTTTATTCTAAAATGCATGCACTAAAAGCTAGACACCTGAATCAGTAGCTGCAAGATCAATTCAGCCTCTCCATCAGAAACAATGAATTCAAGGTAACTTTTCCATAAATGGAACTGAGATCATTTTTAAAAAGGGAGTTTGAAGCTATATAGCAGACCATCATTTTAATATTGGATGGGTAATTAGTGTTTTATTTTCATTTCCATTTAAATTGTTTGTATTGCTTCGCGAATGTCATGGGTTTCCCAAATACAGAGCTCATTGACTGATGTTTTTAATCCATCCAATCTGTTTTTGTAATGGCAATGCTGTGTCTATTATATGCAAATAAATATAAGCACCTGTAATGTTCAATGCTTTCTAGGACGTACAGTTGGAGTTTAACTAACCAAGATCCAATCCAAATTATGGCCATTATTGCAAATGAGGCAAATCCAAACAGAATTATTGAAACATTTGTAAATTATTGGAAGCCCGACTTATTTGGGGCAGCTTTGAAAGACTTGTGTGGTTCACACATGAAGAAGAATTAGAGAGTACATGGAAGGCACAGGGTGGGTTGCAAGCACTTCAGACAGTGGGTAGGATATGCCATTTTTTAATGTTCCCCTGTGCACAATCCCCATACAAATACCAAATTAGTGCATCTCAAGCGTCATTCCTGACCCTGCCCGGAAGCCTTCGTTTTTATCCTAGTCCTGTCCTGAAATATTATACACATAAAAGAAAACCTTTTGTGCAATTCAAACATATCTGATGCACATCTTTAACAGCATTGTGTGACATGACTCCAAGATACTGCATTTCACTAGGACCTTTTGTGAACTCTGATTTTATACTTTTAAGCCTGGGTTTTTAACAATATGATCTCCCCCTTTGTACTGGGGGATTGGACTCTGGCCAGGTACAATCAGTCCTTGGCAATTCCACATATTACAAGTTTCCAGAGAAGGTCCACTATTATTGAATTAGATATATATTCTGGAAAAGCGCCTGCCAAAAGAAATGAGAACCTGATTGCAGATGCTGCTGGCAAGACTTGCAATTAGCTGATGAAGACCTTGTACTTGCAAAGTAAAGATCTGAATCAATCATATGTCCTGTCTAGCCCGATTACTTAATATTTTAATCTATTAATTAAGGAGGAAAAGTTGGTTGTACTTAATTGCTTGGTATGTCCCTCTAAGGCAGACACATGACTACTGACATTTTGAAAGAGGAGTGTAAGAAAAATCTTTCATCTTTATGGTACCTAAATTAAATAAGAGTCATGACTGACTGAAACTTAGCCAATAACTGTTTTAGATCATTAATGCTCAAAATCTCAATTAATAGATTTAGAATGTTCTTCTATTGGCATAAAATTAGCAAAACAGCACCACAGACAGACAGTGAGCTCTTAGAGAAAACATCTGAATCAGCTCACTCCATCTGGCTTTTTCTTTGTAACATCCCTCCCACCTTCTGACTTAGATATAAGGGCTGATGGTAGGCTTGACATATAGGTTTGTAATAACTGGAGGCCTCCCACTGGTAGGCTCCATTGCCTACTGCTGCTCTGAATGGCAATAGGAGAATTAAAAACAAAAACAAACAGTAACGTCACCAACTTTGCTATGTCACTTCTGCATACAGCCTGGAAGTAAAACCATAGAGTTTCCAGTGATTCCTCCTAGAGCTGCCCTTTGTTACTTCTGGGTTGTACCTGGAAGTGACATAGCAACAGAGGTGACATCACTGACCACCTCCCACATCCCCACCTCCAGTCCTCCCACCAGTTGCCATAGTTGATGGAGCTTCATCCCTATTTTCATCTGAAGAAGTAAGCTTTGATTCATGAAAGGATATACCCTGGAAATTTTGTTGCTCTTTAAGGAGCTACTGGACTCTAATTTTGTCTACAGACTAATATAGCCTCTCACCTGAAAACTCACCTGAAAACATCCTCTGGAAGCAGTATCAGCACAGCACCACAAACTTAAAATGGTTTTATGTCAGTTTAACTGCCATGGCTTCCCCCAAAGAACCCCTACGAATTGTAGTCTGGTGAGATGCTGACAATTGTCTATTAGACATGTTCACATAGAACAGCAATTCCCAAGATTCTCTAGGAAGAAGGAATCACTATAAAATCTGCTTAAGATTGTAGTGTACAGCTGCTCACAGTGCTATCAAAGAGAAAGCAATAATTGCACCTACAAAATGCTTGGCTTACTTACATTGCTGGTGGAAGAGTAGCAGTGCATAGTGCTTAGGAGAATGAGCTAGGAAGTCCTGGGGTTCAAATACTTCCTCAGCTAGGAATCAAAAATAATTTGCCTCAAAAAGCTCTCCTCAGAAATTTGCTCTGCTAATTTCCATAATGAATACTCACCAAATATTTTTCTGGATGTGAGAAGAATTGGCTCTTAAATGATATCAGTATTTGACATCTGCAGATTATGCAGCAGCAGTCAACATTTGAAGCATCTGACTGACATGTGATAGCTTTTTAGTATTTAATTCACTTCAGTTTTTATTTTTTTAAAAGCACAAAAAAATTTTTCTGGATGTGAGAAGAATTGGCTCTAAAATGATATCAGCACTTAGAGATTTCAGAAATTTACATCATTAAAAAAAACTAAAACATTTAGGTAAAATATATTAAAAATTTAAACCGACGACATAAAGCTGGAAAACAGCATAAAATCAGGCCACGGAAAACCAAAAACACTGCTGCAGAGTATGGAATGAAATGAAAGAGAAAGAAAAATACTAACATTGTTCTGTTCACTCAGGTTTTTGCAGACTTTACTTGGTGCTTAAAAGACAGCCAGAAGACTGCCAGGTACATCTCCCTTTGGGAGAGAGTTCCAGAAACAGGATATAATCACAGAAGGAGTCTTATAGGAGTACCCAAAACGAAGACACAAGAAACCAGTATCTGGGTTCAATAAGGATTTTTTTAGTGGTGATTTACATTAGAATAAAACAGTTCCTCTAACTTGGAATACAGGTTACTGTCTAGCAAGACGCCAATGTGCTTGGACAAACCCAGCCTAGCTCCAAAGTTGGCCAACACTTCCTCTGGCTTTATCTCAGCCTGCACCCTGCATATTAAACAGTGCCAGGAGGCCCTAAGTGTCATTCTCTGCCCATCCTGCTCAACTAGGGTTGCCAACCTCCAGGTGGGGGCTGGAGCTCTCCCAGGGTTGCAACTGATCTCCAGGGTGATAGAGATCAGTTCACGTGGAGAACATGGCCACTTTGGAAGGTGTACTCTATGGAATTATACCCCACTGAAGTCCCTCCCCTCCCAAACTCCACCTTCCTCAGGCTCCACTCCCAAAATCTCCAGGTATTTCCCAACCTGGAGCTGGCAACCCTATGCTCCAAAAACTAAGGACTTAGTTGATGTAGTTTCTTCTCTCCCCAACCGACCCTACTGTTCCAGTCATGGCTTGGTTTGCACCCTTCACCTTAGGGACCTCAGGGGGCTTGTCAATAGGCCCTACCTATAAATATAGCATCTCACAGAATTCCTGCTCTCCTTGTTATGGCCTCATCAGTCTAAAGACCAGACCAAATCAATTTTATCTCCACCAACTTGAGAGTAATGTGAAGCAGGACAAAAAGACCCCCTTCTACAATCTGAAGGGAGCCCAAAAATTCCTACTTGACCTCTGTAACAGGTGACCAGCTAGACCCACATTAGTAATTCAGGAGGGAGGGCAACATGCAGAAAGCCTACAGAGGCAAAGCAAGGCCAATTTAACTAGACATGCCAGACCCCTTCTGCTCCATTGGCTAGTTTACATGAGGTTTCAAAGGGCCAAGCCTATCCCAATGACCTACCACAAAACTGCACCCCAGCCTTATGGACTACCCTCCTGTGGCTTACCACCTTTCTAGTATCAGAAGATGGCAGCACTTAAGAAGGCCTTCAAAGATTAAGCCAGTAGGCAGGCAGCTTGGTACAGAAAGTGTCTGATATCCAACAGTCCCTGTATGAGTGGTGCTGGGCTGTACCAGCCAGCATTCAATAGATTTTTGTATTTATTTATTACACTTATATGCTGCCTTTCCCCATGGCTCAAGGTGGCTCACAATATGTAATTAAAACATCAAGCAACACTAAAATCTCAAGATCCCCACCCAATATAAACTGCAAGCTACATTAGAAGCTCTGGTGAACAGAGCAGTCTGAAGAACCTCTTAAAAGTTTTCAGGGACAGTGCTCATCTCACCTCCTCATAGAGCCCATTGCATAAAGTGAGAGTAACCACCCAAAAAAACCACGAGCCCTCGTTGCTACAATGTTGGTTGCCTTTTGTGATGGAACACCCAGAATCCAGCAAGCTGAAGACAATAGCCGGTACCTGGGGGCACATGAGGGGGCATTCCTTTAGATATTGGCCCCGATGACATGCAGCTCAGTAAATTTCATACCTCATTCGTGCATTCACCAATTCAAATGCTCAGATTACAATGATTCAATTCTGATGCCAAAATTCATATAAGCATATGGAGCAGAGGTCCATCAGTGGCTATTAGCCACAAGGTATAGATAGGGACTCTGGGGCAAGTGATGCTCTGTCATCTTGGTGCTTGGGGGGGTCAACAGTGGGAGGGTTTCTAATGTCCTGGCCCCACTGGTGGACCTCCTGATGGCACTGGTATTTCTGGCCACTGTGTGATACAGTGTTGGACTGGATGGGCCTTTGGCCTGATCCAACATTGGCATCTCTTATGTTCTTATGTTCTTAAACAGAGAATTTTGAAGGGAAAATCCAACAGCAAATCTGAATCACAATTTTTTTTAAAAAAATGTGCTGGGTCATTAAGTTTTATGTCAATTAATTATAGTGCTATCTGTCATGAATGGAAGCTATGTGGAAAGGTACCTTTATGCATAGCTGGAATGCACAAATGTATATAGCTTTTGGACCCATATATTAGAACAAATCAAAGAATACATGGGATATGATATCCCAAAACCCTTTTCAATCTATGGGAGAGTAAAACAACTCCTAAAGCTCAAAGAGAACTCTTCATGATAATGCTGACAGCTGCCAAAGCTCTTACAGCTTCATGTTGGAAAAATGAATCCCTCCCTGGCATACAACAATAGCATACCAAACTTTGGGAGTACTGCATGTTAGATAAGATTTCAACTAACATACTTAGCCACGAGCACAGCACAAATCAAACAGATTTAATAGAGAAATGGTACCCATTATTAAGCAACTTATGGACTGACTTACTTGATTATATCTTGACCAGTGTTCCCTCTAAGCTGAGTTAATGTGAGCTAGCTCACAGTTTTTTAGCCTCTGGCTCACACGTTTTTGTCTTAGCTCAGGAAGGATGGCTCCAGAGCAAACTAATTTATGCAGTAGGCAAATCACTCGCTCCCAACTTTAATGCCAGTGGCTCACAAAGTAGAATTTTTGCTCACAAGGCTCCACAGCTTAGAGGGAGCATTGATAGCTACCTCTGCTTTTCTCCATCCGCTTCCACCTTCTCCTAATTACCTTGTTTTGTGTATTATATATAAAATATATTATATAGTACAGTGTTGAAACTGGACTCCTATTAATATTGTGTATTTTTCCTAAAGAATACCCACCATACATATTGTAATCCCTGATCAAGCTGTATATATCTGTTACTGTTGTTTGCTATCTGGTAATCTAGAGACTTATACTTTAATAAAGTATATAATAAAGAAAAAAGAAAAAATGAATGCACAGTGTAGTCTTAGCTCCAGAATTTTACCTGTATTGTGGGGATCACATAATGACATAAGTTATAAGCTTGTTGTAAGGACAGCCGAGAGGACATAAAGTAAGCCTACTCAAAAAGTGCTGAATAAAGGCTATAATTATTAACAGTGCTGCTTTTATAAAGGTATCAGGAGAGAAGAGCTTAGCTATTGGATACGAAGACCAACCTTAGATTTGGGAAGAAATCTTTTCTTCTCGTAAGCACCAAAAGAGTAAGTTGCAGAAGTGCTGAGAGCCAAATATACCAACAGTGACAGCAGAGGAAGAGAATGTCAAAAGTGACAGCTCACAGTAACCATGACAAGGTACCTGTCAGTGGCTGATCACCACAAGACAATTGGGGGAGGGGGTTGTTCATAGCCCGATGTGGATTTAGTCAAAACACTGTGTCTGATACTGAAAACAACTCAATAGAAGAGTGTAACCTTTGCCGTGGTTCCCAGCTGAAACAGCTCCACTCAGCAGCAGAAGGCCATTCTCACACGAGTTGCTGGAGGAAACAAGACAGTGGTCCTTCTTGTCAGACTGGCAAGGTACATATCACATCATGATGGAACATGCTGAGCGGCTTCATTACTGGACATCACATAAAGTTTCTTTATATTGAATCAGACCCTCTGACCCCATATTGGCTGTACCAGACTGCAGTGGGTCTCCAAGTTCTTGGACAGGTCTCTATTTTTTTTTTGTCTTGCACCTGCTACCTTTTAATTAGAGATGCTGGGGATTCAACTGGTAACTTTTTGGCCATATGCCCTACCACGGAGCAAGGCCCTTCCCCACTTATTTTTCTGCTGGTCCCAACTCAAACATTCCAAAGTGGCTGCCATCACACTGCTTAATCATGCGACAATGCCCGATATCAGTAGATATTCTGCCAGGGAAAGTAGAACCAGGCAGCTCCCCACCCCTCCCCGGTTACCTTTCCTCTGGGTATGGTTATGCATATAAAACCCCTTAATCAGGACTACTGATATATTTACATTTATATGCTGCTGTTCTCTCCAACAAAGACTCAAAGAAGCTTTACAATAACATCCTACCTTATGCCAGTTTATCCTCATAACCAGAGTCCTGTGAAGGTAGGTCAGGTGGAAAGAGAATGTCTGACCCAAGTTCAGCCAACAAGCTTCCATGACAAAGTGAGGATTTCAGCATCGGTTTCACAGGTTCTAGCCCAACTTCCCACCCCTCTACTTCCAAACAGTGCTCCCTCTAAGCTGAGTTAGTGTGAGCTGGCTCACACTTTTTTAGCCTCTGGCTCACACATTTTTGCCTTAGCTCAGGAAGGATGGCTCCAGAGCAAACTAATTTATGCAGTAGCCAAATCACTCACTCACACCTTTAATGCCAGTAGCTCACAAAGTAGAATTTTTGCTCACAAGACTCCATAGCTTAGAGGGAGCATGGCTTCCAACTTAATGTGTACCATGTATGAGCACATGGAACACTCAATGAAAAATGAAATGAAACAGTATTCCAGAGGGAAACAACAGAGAGGAGACATACCATTGAAAAGAACAAAAGATGTCAAAAGGTCACCCCCCCCCCTCATACACACAGACAGAGAATGGCATTTGAGGCAGACAGCTTGAATACAGGAAGGAACGTGTAACTCATGGAATCGGTTGCGTGTGGGTGGGTGTGTTAAGTGCTGTCAAATTGCTTCCAATTTATTGCAACCCTATGAGTTAATGACCTCCGAAATGTCCTAACAGCCTTACTCATGTGTTGGAAACTGAGGGCCATGGCTTCCTTTATTGAGTCAATCCCTCTCATGTTGGGCCTTCCTCTTTTCCATTTTTTTTAAAAAAATTATGCAGTTATTTAGTTTATTATAAAGAATCTAAGTGATACAGTGATGGAGTGTTTCCTATCCTCCACGATGATCAAACCATAGTAGAGAGTGCCTTTGATGAAACTTGAGGGCTTTAGCAAAAAGGAAACCCCTGGCCTGGAGGTCACTGTCAGATTCCTCCTGAGGAAAACGCCATTAGTCCCCGACTTCACATTGGCTATTATGAAACAAGAACTGAAGTGAAGAAAAGTAACATTTTTGTTTTGTGCTATATTCGTTGAGCAATTATTTGAAGCAAATTTACTAAATGAAAGTCCACACAATTTATAACTATGAAATGCTTTTTAGGGGGGGGGATCTTTGTTCCTTTTGACAGGATTTTAATTGCCTCGTCTGAGGACCCAGCAATGTCACATTCCTACAGATCCTAGGGAAAAACCACATACCCAAATGTGTGCATAGATGGCTTTGAAAGAGGATTGGACAGATGTCTGGAGGATAGTTTGATCAATGGTTAGTAACACTGGGAACTAAAGAGAAGCTTTACATCCAGATTAGAAACACTAAACCTCCGAATATCAGTGTTAGGAGGAAACATCAAAGGCGGACCTTATGCCCAGTTTGCCAGCCTTTCAGGGCAACTGGTCGTCCACTGTGTGAAACACGATGCTGGACTAAATGAACCCCTGATCTGATCCAGCCTCCAGGGCCGACATCCGGCCGCCGGGTCCGTTTCCCCGCCCCCAACCCCACTCACTCCAGGGCCGGCGACTGGAGGTGCAAGCCTCCGGCTGCCGGGTCCGTTTCCACCCTCCCCCACTCCAGGACCGGAGACAGGAGGCAGAAGCCTCCGGTCGCCCACTCCCTTCCCCTCCCCCACCACCCACTCCCAACAGGCACTGAGGGGAATGTAGGGTTGCCAGCTCTAAGGAGGGAAATACCTGGAGGTTTGGGGGGTGGATTCTGTAGAGGGCAGCATTGGGCGGGGGGGGGGCGGAAGGACTCAGCAGGTATAATGTCATAGGGTCTACCCTCCAAAGCATCCATTTTCTCCAGGGGAACTGATCTCTGTCATCTGGAGATCAATTGTAGCAGTGGGAGATCTCCAGGTCCCACCTGGAGATTGGCAACCCTAGGGGGAAGTCAGCTGCACAGCAGGGGGTTGAAGAGAATGGTTTGATGGCTGCTGGGCCAAGATTGGCAACAATAGTTCCCCAGGAGCCCCATCGTAAATGCACCAAACAATTCCTCAAGATTTTCCAAAACACTTCTCTGTTTTGGGCTCCTGGGGAACTTTGAAGTAGCACCAAAGCTTTAAGATCTCTCCAGCTGTCACCTGGAGACTGGCAACAGCTTGTCTGGAGTGTGGGCAGCATGGCATTGTATCTGTCTGAGGTCCCCCTCTTCCTCCTCCTCCTCAGATCCCACCCTCAGCAGGCTTCATCCCTAAAATATCCTGGAAGTTTCCAACCTGGAGTTGGCAACCCTATGTCCTGGAGTTCGAACCTGGAGTTGGCAACCATCAGCCAACCTTTATCTGCCTGTCTCTCTTAAGTTTTACAACCCCCCCCCCCAACAGCCTCTGCCTAGGGAGCAGCTGACATCATTCTCCTCTCCCAACTGAAAATTCCAACTGCCTTGCGGGGGGGGGGTGAGTTTGAGGTGTGGAATGGAGTGTAGTCCAATCAGCTTCCATATGTAAATGACCTTGGAACGCTGGCCGGGACTGCACAAAGCAGCCAATGAACCCAGCCAGTGTCTTCCGAGTGGCAGGTTTTTCGGCCTAACACTAAAGGGGCCAATTTTCACATTCTGGGCACTACTCTTTTATAATAAGGGAGAGATTTATATCCCGCCCTCCCCAGTGGGCTCAGGGCGGCTCACAAGGGCAAGGTACTTAATGCAATCCAGTCACCCCTTCTCAAGGGATTCCAGTTGGTGCTGATGCTTAGGGAAAAGGTGATGATGACGCTTGTTTCAGTGGGTGTCTGGGCTTGGTTTCTGGCCAGCAATTTTGTTCAGCAATTGTGAATTATGGTGTCTGTGCGGAGGGGCTTTGTTTCACCCTTTCAGTATTTGCAGTTATTGTAATATCATATAGCATTGAAAGCAGGGATGCTGCAATTTTCACTAAAAGGGGATTTAAAAACAAACTTACCTGGTTTGAAAGGTGTGTTTTCTCAAGCCTCTCTTTCACTCACCTTGAAGGCTTCCTTCCCATTCAAGGTGAGCTGCACCACAGACAGCTTTGCATCAGCATACAGTTGTGGTCTTCAGTGTGCCAGCTAGGAGGAGTGTGTCAATCCTTCCCCAAGTAGCTGGGAGGACCCGCAAGGAAGCCTCTATCAGAAGCCAGGCAGCAAACCAATCTTGCTGACTTTAGCCAAAGCTGCTGGTGAGACTGGCAAGAGCAATGGGGGAGATGGCCGAGGACGCGAGGCAGAGTGGGAAGAGTGGGGCAGTTGCCGGGGTACCTGGGACTCTTCAGCCAAGGCAGGAAGTCCTGCATAGCTTAAAAAAGACTCACAAAGAAGAGGATGTATTAGGCCAGCAATGGCAAATGGGGTTCAATGTGGCCAAGTGCAAGGTGATGCACATTGGAGCCAAAAATCCTAAATATAAATACACATTGATGGGGTCTGAACTGGCAGAGACTGAGCAAGAGAGAGATCTTGGAGTTGTAGTGGATAACTCACTGAAAATGTCAAGACAGTGTGTGACTGCAATAAAGAAGGCAAATGCTATGCTGGGGATTATTAGGAAGGGTATTGAAAACAGATCAGCCAATATAATAATGCCCCTATATAAATCAATGGTGAGACCTCATTTGGAATACTGTGTGCAGTTCTGGGCACCACACCTTAAAAAAGATATTATAGCTTTGGAAAAAGTGCAGAAAAGGGCAACTCGAATGATAAAAGGGTTGGAACACTTTCCCTATGAGGAAAGGTTAAAGCGCTTAGGGCTCTTTAGCTTGGAGAAAAGACGACTGAGGGGTGACATGATCGAGGTTTATAAGATTATGCATGGGAAAGAGCAGGTAAAGAAAGAGGTACTTTTCTCCCTTTCTCACAATACAAGAACCCGTGGGCACTCCATGAAATTGCTGAGCGGTCGGGTTAGAACGGATAAAAGGAAGTACTTCTTCACCCAAAGAGTGATTAACACATGGAATTCACTGCCACAGGAAGTGGTGGGTGCTACAAGCATGGACGGCTTCAAAAGGGATAGGGGCTCTGGGGCAAGTGATGCTCTGTCTTCTTGGTGCTTGGGGGGGGTCAACAGTGGGAGGGCTTCTAATGTCCTGGCCCCACTGGTGGACCTCCTGATGGCACTGGTATTTCTGGCCACTGTGTGACACAGAGTGTTGGACTGGATGGGCCTTTGGCCTGATCCAACATTGGCGTCTCTTATGTTCTTATGTCCTATTAAGCTAAAGCTGCAAAAGAGATGCTGGCAATGTGAAACAAGTTCTGGAGTTTCAGACCCAGGAAAGGAGAGGGGAGGGGAGTCTGGGTAGCTACTAAACCCTCCCCATCTCCTACCTGATGCCACGGGATGAGTCAAAGGTAGGGTTGCCAACCTCTAGGTGGGACCTGAAGTTCTCCCAGAATTAAAGTGATCTTCAGACTACAGAGATCAGTTCCCCTGGAGAAAAAGGCTGCTTCGGAGGGCGGACTCTGTGACATCCCATCCCCACTGAGCTCTCTCCCCTCTCCACCCTCTGCCCTTCCTAGGCTCCACCTCCAAATCTCCAAGCGGTTCCCAACCCAGGGTTAAACTCTATTCTAGCCTTTGAATGTCTTAAATCTATTTGCAAAGAAACTTTAATCCAAAATTGCACACACCCCTGATCATAAACCACCTGGATAACCCAAGAGATTGAAAAGCATTTATACTTATTTTAATTAAGTTAATAAATATGTAAAACAGCAGGGTATTATTGTGGCAAAAATAAGAACAGTCTGGCTGAAGTGTTGTAGGAGGCATTCATCCTTAACCACATAATGATTATTTTCTTGTCATTTATCATTAGTAACTCAAAATAGTACAGGCACAAGGGGGGGGGCACGTTGTCTTGCTTGTTACCCATCCCAGGTAGTGCCATATGATGCCTGCACAATCATTTCTTTTAATTTACAACAATTTTGAAAAATGATACATGTTGCCAAATGCTAGAAAACCTAGCGGCACCTTAAAACCCAACAAACTTGTGCTGCCCCTGTCAGCGTTAACTGTAGTTTAGTAAAACTGCTGTGTATCTTTAAAAGAAGTTGCCCCTGGGAATTGTAGTTCTCAGTTAGCGGTCCCAGAAGCTTCCCTCTAACCGGCTCATGAAGAGTAATTTCCTAAGCTCAGAGGCGCAAAGATAGGAATTTTATTGTTCTTTTCCATTTCTTTGTTTATTTCTTACCGCAAGGAGAAGAGGAAACTCATCTCTTTCTCACCACGGCCATAGAATTGACCTAGATCACAAAGATGTAACTTCTCTACCTAGCTATCAGCTTGATTGTGAGTAAATGATCTTCTGAATGCATGTGAAGTTAAATAAAGATGATTTAAGCTTTCTTCAGTGGTCGTGTGTTGACTCACACCTAGAAAGCGTTGGCTCAGCTGCAGCTCGTGCTGGACAGGACAAGGCTTACTAAAGTTTGAGCATGACCCTGCTTTGTCAAATGCACAAAACAAACATTTTTTTCATACTTCTTGTTATTCAGAAAGCTCTCAAAGTGGTCTAGAACTTTGAATTGAATGCTGAAACAATCAAACTCCTAAACAACATCCAAATATAAACATCACACACACCGTTAGCAATGTGAAACAACCAGCAGTTTCCACAGCACTGTAGGGGAGGCTACTAAAAAAGCCCTGTTCCCTGTGGGTACTAAGTTTGCATCAATCCCATGTGGCTGTCACAATGTGTATTCTACAAGGGAAAGATTTCTTTTCCTACCTACAAACTATAATGTAGCCAATTCTGGAATAATACAATATCCTTGCAACAGAAATCTAACCTTAAGGGGCAAATCTAGCCAAGAAAGTATAAATGGATAATGACTCCATATTTACTGCTTTTTTAAAGTATGACCTTAAATGGTCCTAAGGTTTTGCTTTTGATTATGCCATATTGTTACAGAAAATAACATAAGTTTTAAAAAAAATGATAAGGGATGATGCAAATAGCAGTATAGCTTCAGACATTTACTTATTTACAGCCACTTTTCTTTTGAAAACGCATTCTCCCGAAGCTTAACAAGGCAGACAACATTTTTTAAAAAATCAATATATTATCCAGGATAACTGCATAGGCAAGTGGCTATTTTCTCCACGAAAGATTTGCAAGGAATGCACAGAAGTGATACTGCAATGCTAGTTTTGTTGGAAGGGTGAGGGCCAGAGATTTTTGCAAATTAAATTGCATTCAAGTGGCTGGGAAAGTAAATGGGTAGCTGATGTAAAAAGATTTGTAATGGACCATGGGGTTTTTACATCTAGTTTGCTGTCACTAATTTAATCCTGTTTGGTAGTGATTAAAAAAACTTGGAGTCAAAAGCTAGCTAATACCTGTGAAATGACTTGATGCTCTCCAGCCACTTCTCAGCGCCCAGGTATCTGTTTCTCAGTTGTGACTCTTGGGGCAGAAGCCAATAATTCACCCACTGTGGCAATTGGATTTATTGATTTAAAGATTGTCTACCTTAAGAAATGAAGTCAGGTTAGTTATCTACACTGGATCTCCATGACAAATCACTGAACTGGAGGTTATCCAGTCAGATATCATATGCTAAGGCAGGAAGGCTCTCTGGCTATAGCATTTTATTAGTACAGGTGCACCCTTTAAAAAAAACCCACCAGAATCAGATTTTGCTAATGCTCTAGAAAGTTTGTTCCACTGCAGAAGTTCTTTAGAGGGCATAGTCCACCAGGAAGTTCTCCTGCACAAGTCTCACTGACATGAATGTGAACAGCAGAAGAGCATATTCTGTCTATTCAAGTGGTGGATCATGTCCATAGGGTTGAATTCAATGTCTTGCTCAGGCTTGGATCCATATGAGGGATGGGCACAGACTGAAAAAATGGAAAATGTGGGTTTCATGAACCACAAATGTTTCCATTTTACAAACCAGTTCATGGTTTGTGAGGTTTGTGATTGGGGGGGGGGGGGCTTACAAAACCCATTTAAGGGGAACACTATTTAAAGAGACCCCCCCCCTTTAAATGGCTTTTGCAAACCTCCCGCCACTGCAGCTGTGGCAACGCCATGCGGAAGTCAACTCAGAAGGCACTTAAATTAAATTAAACTGCTCATGGACCAAAGGAACCCCCAGAAAACACTGGGCAGTCTGCGGATGATCCAAGGAAAGTGGGAGGGCATGGACTGGGCAAACAAACCATGAACTGGGCCCCGGTCAATGGAAAAATTTGTTCCATGATCTGATTCATGCCCATCCCTAATCCAGACTTACTTTTCTATCAGCAGAACACAACTTTCCTGCCTCCCTCTTCCCTCTGCATCCCCACCTCTGGTCTCCACACAGTGCTTATTTTGGCGAATCGGGTACCCCAAGGATCAACACAAATGTGGTCAGTCGAGGGAAGAAAGAATTGGTGGAAAATGCCAGTTTAGTCTGGGATCCAAACCAGTGGGGTGCTTAGTCTCCAGATTGCTGCCTGAAAGCATGTGGAGGAAGGGCTTGTGCTGTTTAAGTCAAGGATAAGCCCCCTCTCCCCTTTCCCATTGGGTTCACAAGGCAAGCTCCTTGGGTCCTTAGATCCTAAGCATGGTTTTTGTGTTTGGAGGTTTGTTCAAAATCTCTCTTGAATCTAAATTCCAGTCCAGTAGCACCTTAGAAGCCAATGAAATTTGGGGAGGTATAAGCTCACATGAGTCAGAGCTCGCTTTGTCAGTGTTTTGATTCTTGGAAGTTTATCTTCTCACAATCTTGTTGGTATCAAAAGTATGACTGGACTCAAATCTAGGTGTTCTGCTGCAGACCAACACAGCTAAGCATTGAAGCATGGATCTAAAGAAACTCTTCCCAATCCAATAAAAGCACTCCCGGAGGGAGGGGGGGTCTTTGACCACTGGTTACTCTTCAGGATTTCTTTCCTTTCACTGAACTTAGCAGGATGCTGCATAAGGCCAAATTCTTTACAGCCAGCAGCAGGAGATCCAAATAGTATTCTCCCATACCACTGAACTGATGATCATCTGGTCTTACAGTACTGATCATCACCTAGGACACGGATGAGAGTGACTGCATCTAGGCACCTACTTTCCACCTCACAAGTATTCGGCTCTGCATTAACTGATTTATCTGCTCATCATTAAAGATCCTTGCTGCTGACCTTATTCTCAGTGGATAATGAAGAGCTATTCTTCTTTTGTTCAGTGTTTTTCTGAAAAAATGAAACCCTCCACAATTTTGCTTTTCTTAAACATACCAAAGCTATACTCATTGGACTTGTTGTATAGACTACAAAATGAACTAACATTCTAGCCAGGAAACAGATAGCAGGTCTTAAGATTGTGCCCTGGGAAGGCCCAGTGGGGGTGTGGGACAGAAAAATTTGGAAAAAAGTTCCCCCACAGGAATTTAAAGCCCTAAATGGCCTGGAACCCTCAAAACTTTGGGAATACCTCTCCCGGCATGATCCTCCCCATCTTCATCTCAGAATTTATTGAAGGTCCCTGGTCAACCGTGTCAACAAGGGCAAGGGCCTTCTCAGTAGTGGCCCCCATCCTGTGGAACCAGCTGCCCAAAGTTGTGCATGCCTTACAGGACCTCCCTAGGTTCCACAGGGCATGCAAGGCTGCTCTTTTGCAGGTGGCCTTTGGGTGATTGCGATCCACCAGGCAGCTGGTATGCTTCTGCTGTGTCTTCACCATCCACGCATCTTAGCCTGCTTGATAGTGAATAGATTTTAATAGGAGTAGATTTTAACCATTTTATATTTTAAAGATTATTTTTGTATCTTTGTACTGTTTTTATTAGTTTATTTTAAATGCTGTTAGCTGCCCTGAGTCCCATTCAGGGGAGTGGGAGCCAGATATAAATCTGATACATAAATAAATTTATACTTTTAAATTCCATAAATATGCTAATGAATACTATTTTATATGCAAAGTTGTAAACAATTAATTTTATGTTGTTAAAGCTGCAAAATAGGTTTAGGTGTGACAGGAAAGTATCACATATATCACATACCCACCTGATCAAGGGTGCTAGAGAACTCAAACACTGCCTTTTGATTGGTCTTCATGAAAGGTATTACAAGGCTTTTGTTTTTGGACTGTGCTTTCCACCAGTGTTGTTGTTGTTGTTCAGTCGCACAGTCGAGTCCGACTCTTCGCGACCCCATGGACCAGCTCCCGCCAGGCCTTCCGGTCTTCCGTTGTCCTCTGAAGTTTGCTCAATTTCATGTTCGTTGCATCTATGACACTGTCTAACCATCTCATCCTTTGCCGTCCCCGTCTTCTTTGACCTTCAATCTTTCCCAGCATCAGGGTCTCCACCAGTGTAGCTACCTCAAACCTCTGTTGTGGAAATATCTGGATTTAGGTAATAAAGAGAGGATTTTTTTAAACCAGAAAAAAACGACCAGGGAAAGACTGTGCTTATGGGGTTCCTTGGCCCCACCATCAGGAAACAGTATCACTTTCTATTCAAATGTGATTAGCATTCCCCCCAGGATGCAATCGAGAGATCATGCTCCAAACATCAGCTCTCCTACCCACCCCACTTTCAACATACAGCCTGATGGAAAGTACTGAAGAATCTGAAAGCTTGCATGCAATTTGGGGATATTTTGGGCTGGTTCTAATAAAAGCTATTATATGGGTACTGTTGTTGGATTCTGCTATGCAGAATCTTCCTCTTATGACAGTGAATACACATCCCCCCCCTTTGCAAGTCCTCATTTGGAGGTCTTCATCAAGGAAATTTTCTTGTGCTTGGCAATATCCCCTTTTCCAGCAAAGACTCAAGGTGAAATGCTGTGTATCAGACATAATGCAATGCTTCCTCCCACAAACATACAAAAATGCGTATTTATTGCAATTATGATTACCTTTCTTGACCCAAGGCATGCACACCATTCGCTTTTAAAATACTGCTGTCCAACTTCAATGAAAACAGCCAGCTAGGTTTCATTACTTAATTTTGTTTGCAGATGTTACATCTGAACTCTTTTTCATTTTGTTCTGCCTCTGTGGGGGTCCTTTGCTCTGATTACTTTTAATTGGGAGACCCAGGATACCAGTGCCAAAGACAATCATTTAGTTTGTTTAGTAGATATGCCTCCTAATGAGCAATTAAAATAATCAACATTCAAGCAATAATTTAGAACCAAGTGAATGGCCCGTTGGAAATTTTAGTTTCTATAGAGACAGCTGTAAGAAATGTTCAGGCTTCCCTTTAGTTTATGACCAGAGGGGAAATGATTGAAGACAGTACTAGTGGTTTAATGGTGGAAAAAGCCCTTCCACAACCTGATCAGTCCATAGATTTATAATTACATTTGCTACAGGTTTGCCTTGGTCCTTACCAGAAGATAGTAAAGTGTACGGAGGGTGTCCAACCATAGTTGAGTACTTGCAAGTCCCATTTGATTGTAATAGAGTTAAGTCTCATTACAAATACATGCAGAGCAGAGGAGCTCTGGCTTAGTGGCAGAGCAACTGTTTGACATGCAGGAGGTTACATGTGAACAAGATGCAATTTAACAAGGATAAGTGCAGTGTTCTACATCTGGGTAACAAAAATGAGGAACATGCATATTGGATGGGGGATACACTTCTAAGCAGCAGTGTGTGTGAACAAGATCTTGGGGTAAAGGTGGACTGAAAGTTAAATATGAGCAGCCAGTATGATGCAGCGACAAAAAAGGCTAATGCAGTCTTGGGGTGTATCAACAGAGGCATAACATCCAAATCACAAGATGTCATAGTCCCACTGTACACTGCATTGGTCAGACTGCACCGGGAGTATTGTGTGCTGTTCTGGAGGCCTCACTTCAAAAAGGATGTGGACAGAATGGAGGGGGTGCAGAGAAGAGCGACAAGGATGATCAGGGACCTGGAGACCAAGCCCTGTGAGGAAAGGCTGAGGGACATTGAAATGTTTAGTCTGGAGAAGAAGAGGTTGAGGGGGGACATGAAGGAGGAGGGCAGGGAAGAGTTCCTGTGGGCAGCAGAGGCTAGGACTCGGAATAATGGGTTTAATGTAAAGGCGGAAAGGTAACGGATGGATATTAGAAAAACATCAACAGTAAGAGCTGTACAACAGTGGAATCAGCTGCCTAGGGAGGTGGTGAGCTCCCCCTCACTGGCAGTCTTTAAGCAGCAGCTGGACAAACACTTGTCAGGGATGCTCTAGGGACAAGCATGATCAGGGACCTGGAGACCAAGCCCTGTGAGGAAAGGCTGAGGGACATTGAAATGTTTAGTCTGGAGAAGAAGAGGTTGAGGGGGGACATGAAGGAGGAGGGCAGGGAAGAGTTCCTGTGGGCAGCAGAGGCTAGGACTCGGAATAATGGGTTTAATTTAAGGGCGGAAAGGTAACGGCTGGATATTAGAAAAAACATCAACAGAAAGAGCTGTGCAACAGTGGAATCAGCTGCCTAGGGAGGTGGTGAGCTCCCCCTCACTGGCAGTCTTTAAGCAGCAGCTGGACAAACACTTGTCAGGGATGCTCTAGGCTGATCCTGCACTGAGCAGGGGGTTGGACTAGATGGCCTGTATGGCCCCTTCCAACCCTGTGATTCTATGATTCTGTCTATGATTTTTTTGGTCCTAGGTCCCAGATTCAATCCCCAGCATCTCCAGTTAAACGGATCAGGTAGCAAGTGATGTGAACCACCTCTACCTTTGACCTTGGAGGACTGCTGTCAGAGTAGACAATACTGACCTTGATAGACCAGTGACCTGACTCCTTATAAAGCAACTTCATGTTCATCTTCTAGCTCTATAATCCATCATGATATCCAGTCTCTTATTTTTGCTGATCCTGCACTGAGCAGGGGGTTGAACTAGATGGCCTGTATGGCCCCTTCCAACCCTATGATTCTGTCTATGGCTTTTTTGATCCTAGGTCCCAGATTCGATCCCTGGCATCTCCAGTTAAACGGATCAGGTAGCAAGTGATGTGAACGACCTCTACCTGTGACCTTGGAGGACTGCTGTCAGAGTAGACAATACTGACCTTGATAGACCAGTGACCTGACTCCTTATAAAGCAACTTCATGTTCACCTTCTATTGGGACTCAAAAGGGTGTGGCTGGATAAGGCTGGCTGTACCATGAGGTCAACTGAGGAGGTTATCTCGGGGTGGCCAGCCTCCCAATTTTCCCATCCAGCTACCCCCCCCCATCCTTCCCATCCCCACTGCTTCAATGGAGCAAGAGCTGCTGCTGTCTCTCCTTGCCCATTCTCCCCTCCTCTCAAGACCAAGTTAGCTGCATACTCTAAGGCAGCCCTGTAGGTAGGGAATTTTCTGTGGAGGGGCAAAGATGGGTTGGGGTGCTCCTCCTTCTCCTCTTCCCCTGGAGACAAGCTCCCCCCCCCCAATGGCCAATGCACCCACCCACTCGACAACTCCCAGACTCACCGACAGGCTGCTCTCCAGGAAGGCCGCCTTGAACTCCCGCAGCTTGGCCCACAGGTAGCTCTTCCTCCCACCCTTGGGCTTCTCCACCACACATTCACCTCTCTCTTCTGAGAAACCTTCCAACAAGATCCACCGGTGAGAAGTCACTAATTCTCCCCTCACGCTTCAGAAAGGGAGAAAAAAACATTCAGGAAGCCAGACGGATCCTAACAAGAGTGGCCGCAACCCAAGATGACCAACGTGCCCAGCAGGAGGTAGCCCAATGCGATGAATGCAAGCTGGGTGCAGTGCCACATGGCCCAACGGCACAACCTGGCCATGGCCGGGGCAACCAGGCACCGGGAAGGCCTAGTGCCACCCCACCCTGTATCCGGCTGGCACAATGCAAGCAAGCGGGCAGGCTCTGCTTGCAGGTGGCAGGGGCCCGTGTGCCTGGTTGGGGATGGCCACAGGACTTGCCACTCAGGCTACCTCCTGGAGGAGGGGAGGGGGACTGGGAAAGGAGGGGCCATGCACATTCATGAGGGAACATCACCCCCAGGGGTCCCCCGGTAGCTATGGGCCTGCTCTAAAGGCCTTTCTAATTCCTCTCATGAGAACTCAGCCCTCATTGTAGTTACCTAAGCAACAATGGTAATTGGCTGGGTTACCAGGGAAACAAAAATGTTGCCTAAACTCTGGTGAGAGTTCAGGAAGCCAGGGTCAGCTTGCTGTGCTGTTTGTAAAGAGGGCTGGGGAGCAAAGACATGCTCAGGTTCCTGGACAGAAGCAATGGCGAGTCTGGCCTCCGGTGGCGAAATCGGCACTGGATCAGCATTGTGACTGGATGGCACCTAATCTTCCCCATATCCAGCACCTGCAGTTATTTAACAGCATAAAAGCTCTGGTGAATCAGATCTTTCTTGTAAGCAGGATGAAGCCTAAGATTTTCACAGTGGACTGGTACTGAGACAATCCACTTTCTTGCCTGTCAGCTTCTCCATTTTTGTTATGATTTCTTAGTAAAATAAGGAAAAGACCGTGGTGTCTACAGTTACAAAACAGGTTCCTTTTCTCCACAGTAAGGTCACTACCTGCCTTCACGTTTCAGAACAACTTGCATCAACTGGATGCAGGGAAATAATTCAGCCTGCCTCATTTATTCTTTCTTCTGGGCTATCTGCCTGGACAGTTTTTTTAAAAAATAAAAAAACACCTCTTCCAGGAAGTGCAAGGCCCAAGTTGAAGCCAAGACAAGCTGCCAGTCAGCTTATACTGCCAACTTCGCCTTCCCGGGGGAGAGAGACAGTGTGATGCATACAATTGCTCTTTTGAAGAGCTGAAGCTTTGTCTTGCCATAGAAACTGCGCCTGGTTTTCCTTGGAGCACTGTGGGATTATCTGCACCTTATTGTAGTTTTCAGGCTGCTCACTTTGATACTGGAATGCAAGACAATTTCATGAGTCACTGTCTTCCCTAAATTGCTCACCATCACAGTACCAGGATTTAATCAAGCAATGTCGACAATTTCTGCTGAGCTGCAAGTGCTCTCGCACAGCACAGTCTGTGTACACCACTGAAGGGACTTGAAGGATCCTGCAGCATCGTAAAAATTGACTAATGTGTCAAAATATTAACGATGTGATTGGACTTCCGGTTTATGGTGACACGCTGGCGGACGCATCTCCCGGACCTCCCGGGGATGTGATCTGTGCACCAGCCGATGGGGGGGGTTTTTTTCCAGCCTCTTTGCCAGCGCGATGCTGGGGAATTGAGGCACTCTTCCACCCTGACGGTCCTGCTGCTGAGTGTCCGTATGGATCTAGAGCCACTGACTGGGACAAGCGATGGAGACCGAGCGTTTTAAATTCCGAGTGAGGTCGAATTACCAACAATGAACAGTGAGTTGGGTTAAAGCGAATACGAGAATTTAAAAAGAAAGCTACCCCCCAGAAACAGTGAGAAAAGCAAGTGGGGGAGGGGCCCCTCCCATGCGCATGAACTAAATAATGAAATACTAAGGGAGAAAAAGCGTTGAAATCTGTTTTGAGAGACTTACCAGAGTATGGGTGAATTTCAGAGTTTAGCAAGTTTTCATAAAAGTAAACAATTCATAAAGATGGCGGGGAAGAGGGCAGAGAAAGACAAACTAGCAAAAGTGAAACCAGCGGGGAACATGAGCCCTTGACCAGAAGAGGTCACTGAGTTCTCTAAAATGTTGGCAGATGCCTTGCGCCCTCTGCTGGACCAGATGACTAACATCAAACAACAGCTGACAACTCTAAATCAGAACCTTGCAACTCAGTAGCTCCAACTGACTGAGACTTTAAAAATTACGGAGCAAACAGCTGAGAAGGTGAAGGAAATGGACTCCAACACTAAAAAAGTCAAGAAAAAGGTGCAAAAGCTGGAAAAGAAACAAGCTTCAGAAGAATCACAACTTTTACAGCTGCAAAAGGAGAACGCAAATTTGGTGCGCCGGTTTCAAGGGGTCCCAGAATTAAAAGGTGAGTATCTAAAGCAACTCTTGAGTGAAGCATTAGCCCCAGTTACAGATTTGAAAGCAGAATATCTTGCAAGCAAAATGGATGTGGTCTACAGGTCCTATTCCGTGTACATCAAGAAGAAGAATCTGCCTGGGGAAATAGTGGTCAGATTCTCAAAGAGGCATGTGAGAGATTCTATCCTGAAAGCAACTACAGGAACACCCTTGAAAATCAGAGACTTCCGGCGCTGCGGCGCTGCAACGGCCGTGCCTCTCGGGAGCTCCCGAGAAGCCGGGCTTCGAGTCCGCTTTTTGGAGTCTCCCCCGGATTCGGGGGGGCTCCGCTTGGGCTCCTGGAGGGAGACCAAGTGCAGGAGGCTTTTCACACACCCCTCTTCCCTGGCAAGGAGGGGTGTGTGATCGGCTTGCCTCGAAGCAGGAGCGTTCGAAGAACAGGAACATGGCCGCCATGTTCCTGAATAGCAGCAGCCAGCCGTGTTTTAAAACTTTGTTTTTTCTATTTTTTCTTTGGAAAATACCTCCCGTGTCTCGTTGAAAGACTCTGTTTATGCGTATCCTGGCCGAAGAAGAAGACTTTATTAGCATCCCTTTGCGGACTTTCCCCGTGAGTAAAGAAAGTGGCTGGAAAAAGTATTGCGGGAAATTAGAGTGAGAAATTGCTCGGGGTGAGAAACAGCTTGCTGGAAGTAGCACCCCTCTTTTCAAGGAGGATATAAAAATACTAAAAATACTAGAGTGACTTTGGAAATATATTTTGTCTTAGTGTTATGAAGGAGGGAAGAAAGTGGATTTATACTTGGGAAGAAAATGGAGGCTGCAGCTGTCTGTAAGGAGGTACAGGATGCAATTCTATGTGAATTGAGGTCAGACCATTTCCCAAAAAGTTTGAAAGAGGAAATAAGGAAAGCACTTAAGTCAGTCTGGGACAATGTCTTGGAATCCCCACAATGTATATACAAAGAGGAGAAGAATAAACAAGGAAGTCAACCAGGAGAGAGAACAACATGGTATTCAATATTTATCTACAGAACAAGAGATTCACGAAATGGATTTACCAATTGGTGCTTTGGAAAAGGGGGAAACGGTGAAAGCAGGAGTGGGGAAAAATAGTTTGCCAAATCCTCCTCGACGACGAGAGAGAAAGAAGAACAAAAGGAGAAAAAAATCGATGAAGGCTCCAAAGGAAGCCAAGGACTTTAACATTAAACAATTGACTTGGGATATAAGGGGACACAGAAAAGAGAATTGGGAAATCTGCTTAAAAGAGTACAAGGATCAAAGATATTGGAAGGAAAAAAGAGAAAATCAAAGGAAAAAAGAAATAGAATATAAAGTTACAGTAATGAGTGTTATTGATTGGTTGTGAGTTAAGGTTCCAAGTTGTGTGGGCTACAATGGGTCAGGGAAATATCTGTTGAAGTAAATGGAAATCAAGATAGAAGGGAACCTTAATATATTGAATTGAATAGCAATACACCATATTATTTTCTATGTGTTTAGCGTGTGTGTAATTTGGGAGATTAAAGAATACGTTTTTCTGTATAGGAGACCTTGGAAACCGACGACGAGAGAGAAAGAAGAACGAAAGGAGAAAAAAATCAATGAAGGCTCCAAAGGAAGCCAAGGACTTTAACATTAAACAATTGACTTGGGATATAAGGGGACACAGAAAAGAGAATCGGGAAATTTGCTTAAAAGAGTACAAGGATCAAAGACATTGGAAGGAAAAAAGAGAAAATCAAAGGAAAAAAGAAATAGAATATAAAGTTACAGTAATGAGTGTTATTGATTGGTTGTGAGTTAAGGTTCCAAGTTGTGTGGGCTACAATGGGTCAGGGAAATATCTGTTGAAGTAAATGGAAATCAAGATAGAAGGGAACCTTAATATATTGAATTGAATAGCAATACACCATATTATTTTCTATGTGTTTAGCGTGTGTGTAATTTGGGAGATTAAAGAATACGTTTTTCTGTATAGGAGACCTTGGAAACTTGTGAGAGCCAGCATTTATAGGTTGATGGTAAAACTTGTTGAATTTCAAGAAACAAATAATATCTGTTGAGACAAATGGAAAGCAAGATGAAATGAAATATAGGATAGCAGGAAATTTGATAATATCAGTTTAAGTAGTAATATATTACATAAGTTTCTCTCTAGGTTGATGTGTTGTATGGGTAGATAAAAATACAAGTTTTCTCATTAGGAGATTTGGGAAACTCAAGAAAGATGGTTAATTCAAGAAAGATAGGCTGATGGTAAAATTTATTTAGGAATCAGCAGCCTGGGTTTTGTTGAGTTGAGATTAAGCTGAGGCCAAACAGAATTCAATGATTCAAGTGTACTATTAATTTGTTAAGTCAATCAAATTTGGTATGGTACTTTTGACTGGAAACAAGAGGTGGAATTGTGATGATGATGTGAATATCCCAGCAGAATATTTTCTATTTCTACTCACATATTTAGTTAGGTATATATTCGGTTACTTATTTTTAATTTTATTAAATTTCTTTAAATATATTGATTGGAAATAAGTGATTTAGATGGAAGCTAAAAGATGAAATTGGATAGTGACCAGGGGTTTACGTAAGGGGAACTATAAGTTGGCTATTATGAGAATAGAGAATAGAGAGAACTTAGAAATTCTGTAAATAACCAAAGGGGGGGCAAAAGGAGGAAAACAGCTGTTATATTGGTGTATGTTGGTGGTGGTTGATTATGTGTGTGTTGTTGTGATTAAATGTAGGAACCCAATAAAGATATTATTTAAAAAAGAAGAAAATCAGGGACAACATCAGGATTCTAAAAGACATCCCATTTGAAATAAGGCAAAAGAGAAAGAAATATAAAGATTTAATCCTTTTTCAACAAACTAACAGAATTGCTTACAGATGGTTAATTCCAGAAGACTTCATTTTTAAAATACATGAAAAAAAAGAAAAGATTGACTCTGTCCTTAAAGCATGTGAGTTCCTGAGATTGCAGCTGGGAGAGACAGCCGAGGTCGACAAGGAAGAAGATAACAGCAAATCCAGTGGCGAATTGGACTCGGTGTCTTCCAACGAGGACTCTCTTTCCGATAAGGGGGCGACTGCCCCCAAAAGTGCATATAAATTGAGGATTAGAAAAGTCAAGACAAAATGAAGGTTGAAGAACTCTGAATTGTGCCTTAAAACTTTAATTTTATTATGGGATGCTCTGGGGGTTCTCTTAAACAGTTAGATCAATGGATACAAATATAAATAATTTAGCATAACCGACTATGTTCAAAGTAATACTAGCAATATAAATTAACATTTATATAAGCTGTTGTTATGATCTCCTGTACTTGGGGTTTTAGTTATTAGTGGTTTTCTTTCCTTTCTCCCTAGATA
>NW_015177018.1:306909-328712 GCF_001447785.1 Gekko japonicus | reverse complement strand
CCCCAGAAGTGAGTCAGGAGGCAACACCCCCCGCTCAGGCTCCACTGAACTGTTTTGGATTGCTAGCTATTTGGGGGGGGAAACGTGCTGATCTGTCCTTGCAGAGGAGGGAGACCTTGTACCTGAATAAAACTTGGTCTTAAAGGTGCCACTGGACTGTTTTGGACCAGGGGGAGCTCTGCAGCTTACCTGGCTGCTTCTTGCTCTGACTGAGTGCTGCTGGGAGCGGGGGGTGGGGCTTGTTGCATGTGCCCGCCCCCTGGGCTCTTTACTGCCGGAGCTCCGCTCCTGTGCACTCCTGCAGGAAATGACCCCTGACTTTACTCGAAATTGAGCCAACAACGAATAACATCTGGTTTAGAACGGTAATGTGAACAGTCCCTGGTGGAAGAGAGAACCCCTACCAGCCCATAGTTAAGTCTCTGGAAGCTCTTAAGCCTTGCTGATGGATCTGAGGTATGACAGTACTGAGGGAGACAAGGAGCCTCCTACCTATTCAGGAAGCTCCTCAGAGAGACTCTGAAGAGAAGAAGAAGAGATTGGATTTATACCCCGCCCTTCACTACCCAGAGGAGTCTCAGAGTGGCTCTTAGTTCAGCAACTGAATGTTGCAGTTTCTAATGTCAGACTTACGTCCATTTATCACTTCTTCAGACTTATTTCCATTTATTCTTTACATACTCCTGGACTGAGTTCTCCAGTACCAAATTGAGAGCTCAGTTTCCTGTTTATTACCAATGCTGATATTTCCACGCCTCTTTATATCACACCAATGCTGATACCTCTGCATATTACACGTAATCCAGTAATGCCTGCTATTGCCATTCAGCATCTGAAATCATCTTTATAAAGTTTATATCTGTGGTACCTTGTGATTTTATAACATGCATGGCCTGGCCCAACAAACTGACATTTATGTCAGATCCGGCCCTCATAACAAATGAGTTTGACACCTCTGTTTTAAATTGTTAGCCACTTTGGTGGCCCTTGTAAGGGCATAAAAGCACAATATAAATTTTGTAAATAATCATAATACTAGGAATAAGGCCTGTTGTGAAAATAAATACAACGAGCTCTAGAAAGAGGCTCTGGGAGTGCTACCTTGGGCACTCAGCGTCAATTTGCTGTGGCGACCTCCTCAAACCCCACCGTCTCCAGGCTCCACCCCTGAAATCCCCAGGAATTTCCCAACCTGGAGTTGGCAACCCCATCCCCTTCCCAGCGAACTATCAACCTACTGTTATCTGCCCTTCTGACTCTTTCTACTAGTACTTTCTACCCTGTCACTCTCCCGGCCTCCCACCTACCTCTCCCCCCCCCCAGCATCAGTGGCAGCAGCCACTCTCCAGGAATCACAATGGATTGTCCAAATACAGATATCAGTTCCTCTTAGGGTTGCCAGTTCCATGTTGGGAAATTCCTGGAGATTTGAGGGTGGAGCCATGGGAGGATGAGGTTTGAGCTTGGAAGTGACCTTAGTAGGGGATAACACCATAAATTCCACCCTTCAAATCAACCATTTTCTCCAGGGGAACTGATCTCTGTCATTTGGAGATCAGCTGTAATTCCAGGAGATCTCCAGACCTCACCTGGAGGTTGGCAACGTTAGTTCCCCTGGAGGAAATGATTTCTTTGGAGGGTGGAGTCTATGGCATTATATCTGTCTGAATTCCCTCCCTGCCTCAGTCTCCACCATCTCCAGGCTCCACCCTTCAATTATCCAGGAATTTCCCAACATGGAGTTGGCATCCTATCTCCTCCCCCCCCAACAACCAACCTACTTTCATAACAACTTACAAAGTCATAACAGTCCTTTCCCTTCCCCTCCCCTCCCCACAACAGACACCCTGTGAGGTAGGTGGGACTGAGAGAGCTCTGTCAGAAACTGCTCATTCAAAGACAGCTCTGACAGAACTATGGCTTGCCCAAGGTCATCCAGCAGCTGCAAGTGGAGGAGTGGGAAATCAAACCCAGTTCTCCCAGATTAGAGTCCGCATACTTAACCACTACACCAAACTGGCTCTCACTGGAGGATGGAGTCTATGGCATCGTACCTGTCTCAAACCGCACCTCCTCAAACCTCACCCTCTCAAATCTCCCGGAATCTCCAGGAATTTTACCTCCTGGAGTTAGCAACCCTATCTCCTTCCCAGCCAATCATCAACCTACCTTTATTTCCCCTTCACTGTTCAGCTCCCGTGGGTGTATCTCACTCCTTAAATTCGCTGCCACCACTCACTGAATTTTAACTGCCTTTTTAGAAGGACAGTGAGACCCCTCTGGTCGAATCTGCCTGTTTGGAGATGGAATCCCCAATCTTTGGGGGATCCCTGGAAAGTTGGCAACCCTAGGGTATGGCCTTTTCTTGCTTCCTTGGGCTACCCCCTTCCTTTGGTATTGTGCAGAGCAGAGGAGACTATGTGGTCAGAGCACAAAACAGATTAGTAGCCCAAATAAAAGAATTTATTTAACTATTTACATAATTATGGAGCACACACACACTAAATGATTAAGGCAGAACTGTAGGAGTAAGCACACACTATGAACTAACTGGTCATAAATCAACAGGGGTTAAACACAATCCTCTTTCCCCACACATAATACTCTCTACCTCTGGAGGATGTGGGCTCAGGATTGGATCTTTTCTTGGACCGGCCGCTGGCTCTACTTCAGCCTATCTCTCTTGCCCAAGAGAGTAGGGAAACTTTCATTCATTCCCCAGTTCAGCCGACTGTGGAGTGGCTGAATTTCTTCTTCCAGGAATGAAGACTGCCTTCTCCCTGGATGGGCTGCAGTCTATATTGATGCTGCTCCACCCATTGGGACAGTCCTTGTTTTCCCACACTTTTTGGCCTTGGGGCAGCTGGGAACTGTAGGTCAGCAGATGAGGAAGCCCCATTCAACCCAGTGAGTGATACTCCTGCAAGCCCCTCTCTGGAACTACAGCTCAATTAAACCTGATGGGGCAACATTTTAAACAAAGAACCACAGCCATCTTACAAACACAGCTAAATGCTATTTCGTTACACCTACCAACAGCCACAGAGGGAAGAGTTATTCCCAAGCAGGAGAACTGTCCCTACACACAACACTCTCTCTACCTCTGGAGGTTGTGGGCTCAGGATAGGATCTCTCCTTGGATCGGCCTCTGGTTCTGCTTCAGGCCAAGCCCAAGAGAGCAGGGAAACTTCCATTCATTCCCCAGTCCAGCCAGCTGTGGAGTGGTTGAATCTCTGCTGCCTCCCAGGGTTCCCCCACATCTGTGCCATCTGTGTGGTTGTTTGTTTAAAATGTTCCCCCATAAGGTTTAATTGAGCTGTAGTTCCAGAGAGGGCCCTGCAGGGGTATCACTCACTGGGTTGAATGGGGTTTCCTCATCTGCTGGCCTACAGTTCCCAGCTGCCCCAAGGCCAAAAAGTGCAGGAAAAGAAAGACTGTCCCAAGGGGCAAGGCAGCATCAATATAGACTACAGCCCATCCAGGGAGGAATCTTTCCACCCCAAAACAGGATTATGTATAAGGAGAGATAGGCTTATCCTGATAGCTGAAATGTGCGACACAAAATCATAATCCTTTTTTCTGCAGCATGAATATGACCAAATAATTGTCTGAGCACCAGATGGAGATACATCCAGTTTTGGGTGAGCCATCCACAACACTTACTTAAATTGCGAGATACTACGTCAGTGTTGTTGATTAATTCTAGATCTGTTGCTTCTCCACATATCCCTAGAAACCTTTTGCTCATCTATATACTAATACTGAAGTCGCCCCCTGGTGTGCGGATAGCTAAATCCGCGCACCAGGGGGACCTGGAGGGGAGGGAGAGTTTTGTGCACACGTGGGGCGGTCCCCACGTGTGCACAAAAATCAGAAACCCTGTCAAAAATATCGGGGGGGGGATGTTTAAATCCCCCCGAAACTGACAGAGCGTCCCCTGCGCATGCGCAGGGAACGCTCTGCAGCCGGCCTCCCGCTGCCGTTTCAATGAGGCCCGGTCGGCTGCACGCTGCCTGGCCTCTGATCGAAGCGGGGGGGGAGCAACAAGGCCCGGGCGACTGCATGCCGCCCGGCCTCGGATCGGAGCGGGGGGGACAACCAGGCCCGGACGACTGCACGCCGCTGGCCTCGGATCGAAGCGGGGGGGGGAACAACGAGGCCCGGGCGACTGCACACCGCCCGGCCTCGGATCGGAGGGGTGGAACAACGAGGCCCGGGCGACTGCACGCCGCCCGGCCTCGGATCAAAGGGGGGTGGAGGACACCGGGGGAACCGGCAGGATGGAGGGGTACTTTCCTCCTCCTGCTGCTTCCTCCTCTGCCTCCCCCCCCCCACACGAGTATCGCGGGTCCACCCCTTGTAACTTCTAATGTTCAAAAGTTAGAGATGGACCATCCCAGGTCACTGAAAAGCATCCATACAGTTTATGAAGGTTCTGAGGGCAGTCCCATCAAGGTTATACATATAAAGAGGAAGGACATGAAGGTGAAGGAGGAGGAGGAGAAAGAAAAGGAGAAGAGTTGGTTTTTATGCCCCGCTTTCTCTATCTTAATGAGTCTCAAAGTGGTTTACTCTCTCCCCAGCAGTCTCCTTGTAAGGTACATGGGGCTGAGAGACTTGTGAGAGAACTATGACTGGCCCAAGGTCACGTAGCAGGCTTCATGTGGAGGAGTGGGGAATCAAACCCTTTCTCCAAATTAGAGTCTGCACTCTTAAGCACTACACAACACGGGCTCTCTCTGTGGGATGGGACCAAAAAGTTGTAGATTCTTGCAAGTAAATCACAAGACTTGGAGAAGAACAGGGTGAGCTAGAAGAAGTGGCTTTGAGACATCTGACGGCAGATTTCAGTGTGTGCTGGATATGTGAGATTTAAATTTAATTAAAATAATGAAAAATTAAATAATGGGACTCAAGGCTGGTTATGTTAAAACCAATGCACCATAAAAACATTTTAAGAAACCACCAGCATTGCCAGAAATCACAAACTGTTACAAAGTCTAAGAAGTTGCCCTTCACAGATAGAATGTAAAATCCCCCAAATCCTATCAGCCGAACACTCTGATGAAATGTTCACACTGATATCCTCTATGAAACTGCATGGTTCCATAGCACGACCATGAAATATGGCCCATTGGTAAGTAATGCTACCTAGCTAAGGACGCTAAATATGAAAAACAAAATATAAACTTACTCAATGCTGACTAATTTGAAATTCCTGATTAAGGGAATGGTAAGGGGAAGTTGCATGGAATTACTGTACTCTTCAGGACCCACAAGTAAGTGAAGAAGTAGATCAGTCATCAAAAATTTTGAGATCAGAATAAAGGACCCACACACAACATTGCTTCTTATTGAATAAGACAACAGGTCTATCAGGGTCAGGGTTATCTACTCCAACTGGCAGCAACTCTACAGGGTCTATCACCTCCTACCTGACCTGGAGATGCTTTGAACCTAGGACCTTCTGCATGCCAGTCAGATACTCTACCACTGAGCCATAGCCCCTCCCCAACAGTGGCTGAAAATGTTGGATCTTTTTTAAGTAATCAAGGAACACAAAGGCTGGCTTTGAAATCATGGTTACAGACAGAACAGATCATATTATCTTGCAACCTGAGTTCTTTCTTTACTATCTCCTCTCACTGTGAAGTCAGGACCTTCAACGAAACAGAAGGTAGAAGCACTGTGAAGGGCACTGACCATGGTCAAACACACACACACACTTTATATATGTACATACACACATACATCTTTTAATCTAAGGTTGGTCAGAGAGGACAAAAGGATTTTTGCATTTAAGCATTCTTTTCTTTGCATTTAACTTGCTCCAAACTGGGACCTAGATTTTCAGTTCTCTCCTAATTCAGTTGGTTCAAAAATTGTCTAAAAATTTGTATCATATAAGCAATTTAAAATGAACAAAATCCAACAATCAAATACAGAACCAAAGTGGTTTTGAGAAAGTCAGTTTTGCTTCCCTTATTCAAACGAATCTGTACTGTACCAAGTAAACTACTTTAAATCCTTTGCTCTAAGTCTGATTTTAAACATTAACTGAAAATGCACACACCTCTCTGTATACCATTCTGAACTAAACCCTGACCTTAGATTCAGTTTCAATGAAGTTAAAGTTTCCTCCCAGCTCTTAGTGGTCTCATTTTGAATGTCCAGTCCCCTCCCACAAAATCCCAATTTTTTCTAGTTGAAGCTGTAATGTGCAAAGGTGGCCACAAGATGGTGATAAATTGCTTTTGTTTCTAGTGGTGTTAGAGACTTTGCAGTCACAAATGTAACAATGTATACACAGAAACTGTGCAAAACTTGCTTTATTTTTTTAAACTACCAAGGCACAAAGTTTATTAGCTACTTACTTTGCCAAAAAGATAACCACACCTTTTAATTACACCAGAATATCAAACAAAAATTGATGCATTTAACACTAAGTTCTCTTGCACATGAAGCACTGTATGACATATGCTTCTACAGCACAGTTCTGGCCACACTTCGTTCCTGTGACACGTACCACATTGAGGGCCAACTTTCAACAGGTTGCAGCAGAGAGCCACTCCTCTATTGCACATGCAACCCAGAATCAAATCATCTGCGGTTTGACCACAAGACTGAATCAAAAGCTTGATTTTCCATCAGTGCTACCATTCAAATCGCCAAAGAGTTTTCACAAGTGTGAGACTTGTGCCTGCGCACCAAAAAATTAAGATTGCTTCAAGTGTCCAGTGTCTTTATTTTTATCAATAGCAAAAGAAGGAAAAAACAGCAAGTTACAGAAATTATCTCATATTAACTGTCAGGAAAGCAACACCAAAAAAATTCTTGAACTTCAAACAAAAAAGCAAATCGTGTTACATTATTTACTATGGGATCACACAGCTGGTATTGAAGGAGGAACCTTACTGCAAAAGAGTTTTAATACATGCTTTATCCCCTTAGCCCATAAATGACAAAGGGATCTTATTATGCTTTTAAAAAATCATATCTTTTTCTCCCTTATGAAGCTTTTTGCATCATCCTCTACTCATAAGAACATAAGAGAAGCCATGTTGGATCAGGGCAGTGGCCCACCCAGTCCAACACTCTGTGTCACACAATGGCTAAAAACCAAGTTCTGTCAGGAGGTCCACCAGCAGGGCCAGAACTCCAGAAGCCTTCCCACTGTTGCCTCCCAAGCACCAAGAATATAGAGCATCAGTGCCCCAGACATAGTGTTAAATCTATACCTAGTGGCTAATAGCCACTGGTGGACCTCTGTTCCATGTTTATCCAATCTCTTCTTGAAGCTGTTTATGCTTGTAGGTGTAGCTGCCACCACTTCCTGCAGCAGTGAATTCCACATGTTAACTACTCTCTGGGTGAAGAAGTACTTCCTTTTATCTGTCCTAAGCCTACCACTCATTAATTGGAGTGCCCATGAGTTATTGTACAAGCGCTTGTCTATCCCATGCTTAATTTGGTAAACCTCTATCATGTCACCCCATAATCATTATTTCCCCAAGCTTTCTTCATCGGGAAGGTTTCCATCCCCTTAATAATTTTAGTTGCCCTTTTCTGCACCTTTTCCAATGCTATCTTTTTTGGGGTGTGGTGACCAGAACTGTACACGGTATTCCAAATGAGGCCGCACCATAGATTTATATAGGGCCATTATGATATTGGCTGATTTGTTTTCAGTCCCCTTCCTAATAATTTCAAACATAGTGTTGGCCTTTTTTATTGCAGTTGCACACTGAGTGGACATCTTCAGTGAGTTATGTACCATGACTCCAAGATCTCTCTCCTGGTCAGTTACCACCAGTTCAGACCCCATTAATGTATATTTATAGTTAGGATATTTGGCTTTTAGATTTTTGTGCATTATTCTGACATGCCCACACTGAACCTCATTTGCCACATTGATGCCCACTTGTCCAGCCTCGACAGATCCCTCTGGAGCACCTCACAGACCTCCCTGGTTCTCACCGCCCAGAACAAGCATCATCCACAAATTTAGCCACTTCACTGCTTCTTCCCAACTCCAAATCATTAATGAACAAGTTCAAAAGCACCGGACCCAGTGTTGAATCCTGTGGTACCCCATAGTTTACCACCTTCCACTGTGAAAACTGCCCATTTATACTCACTCTGTTTCCTGTTAATTAACCAGTTTTTAATCCACAAGAGGACTTGTCCTCTTATCCCATGACTGCTGAGTTTACTTAGGAGGCTTTGATGAGGAACTTTATCAAAAGCTTTTTGGAAGTCTAGGTAAACAACATCTACTGGGTCCCCCCTTGTCCACATGTTTGTTCACCCCCTCAAAGAACTCTAAAAGGTTAGTGAGAGAAGATCTTCCCTTACAGAATCCATGCTGATTCTTCCTCAATAACCAGTTTGGTGTAGTGGTTAAGAGCAGCAGACTCTAATCTGGAGAACCAGGTTTGATTCCCCACTCCTCCACATGCAGCCACATGGGTCAGTCACAGTTCTCTCAGCCCCAAAAATAAACCTAGCTTGCCACAAAAAGAGCTAGTTTCAGGCTGCTAGACAATCTTTGGATCTCCTGGCTACACTATACCCACTGCCATATGATAATTTTGTTCATCAATGCGCCTAATAATTTGATAACGACTTCCGTCAACTTACCCAGTATTGACGTTAGACTGACCAGCCTGTAATTTCTTGGATCTCCTCTGGAACTCCTCCACTTAATCCTCACAACAACAACAACCTTGTGAGGGTAGGGTTAGGGTGAGATATTGTGATGGGTCCAGGGCCACCTGATGGGCTTCCATGACTGAATGAGAGATTCAAACCTGGTAATCCCAGGTCCTAGGCTGACTAACCACTGTGCCACGGCAGCTATCTGCTTTTACCTGTGTGCATGTCTGTACCACTGGACTCTAAATTTGTTGCACATCAATATGATGACTGGGCTAGACTGAATGTCCACAATTAAGAAACAGTCCACAAAGAACACTATCAACCTTTTACACATTTAATCAGTGTCTTTAAAATATGAAAACAGACCAGTTAGTGTGGACATCAGCTTAATATTCACTGTGAACATTCACTGCTGTAATCCCATAATTTTGGACCTTAGTATTTATGCAGAAGTTTCTCCTAAGGACTTCTAGAAACTCACATACATTACCTTGTGTGACAGACAGGCTGAATTCCACCTCTCTCTAAGAGCAACCAATGTGAACGGATAGAATGCTGAGAGGAGGAGACTTGAAAAATGGCAGAAAAGGGACCGCTTAGGAGCTGTGGCGAAAAACATTTCCTGACTGAGTGGAACTATGTAGAAGAGCTGCTTAGAGCAGGCTGAGAATAGTAAATTTGTAACTAAAGGATCCCAGTTGTAGGAACAGGACCTCAGTTCAAAATTCAATGAAATGAAACAGTGTTTCTTATACTTGCTTTTCTCAGTGTTTTGTTCTTAGCATAGATAAACACTTTCTTGTTTGATTAACCCTGTGGGCTGTGTGTCTAAGGGGAAAAAATCACACACACAATTTAATATCTCAGCCTATGTACATATATTGTAGGATGTGAACATATGGGCACAGCGCGTCATTGGAACAGTAGCTGGGCTACCCTGTCTGTGGGTGCCTCTGGGCGTGAGAGAGAGGACCCGAGGTGTGAGACGGTCATGACTCTCTGTAGATTTTAAAAGAGACAAGAAGGGTGGTGAGTGTGATGGTATAACCCATAACCTGAAGAAGATAAGTTGTAGATGGTGGTAGGCACACTGTGTGAGTAGAGAAGGGGCATCACACCTTAATAATCCTTTAAGAGACACAGCACTCTTACTAATTGCACTTTTTCATCCCAGATGTTCAGGTCAGATGACATCTAGTTCCATCCCGGCAGCTTACAGAGCCAGAAGGAGCATGTTGTCATAGCTGTTCAAGCCGCTACCTGGACCATAAGAACTGCAGTCAACACGTTCCTTCATTTATTCTCAATTGCAAGCATTCTTTGAAAGTTAGAATCTGAAGACCTTAAGCATCCTTTGCAAGTTAGACTGATGAACTAAACTCCTTATTACATTAATACCCAGCTGCCTCAGAAAGCATACATTTAAGCGCCTAATGTTTATTAAGGATTAGTTCACAAACAAGCCAAAATCTGGCTGTGACAATGTGCTTCCCTTCTCCATTATGTCATGATAATTTCAGCCAACTGCACCTTTCAAGGTTTCTAAATGTAGATGCCTTAATCAACAGAATGCTTCTTTCCTAGTGAGAAACAGTCCCCGCTCCTAAACAGATTTACACCCTCCTAAATCTGGTGAACTCAGCAGGCTTAGGAAACAAATAATTCTGCACTGCAAAATTCTTAAATTGTGGTCAAAAATCCCAGATGCTAAGAAAGAAGCGAGCCACTATTTGTTAAGGCCCCTACACTGGGACTTCTCTACACACTACAGTTGAACGCTTCTGTCTTTGGTTTCAGGGCTCTGTACAAGGGAAGGGGGAAGAGAGGGAGACCAAGGGGGTTAACTAAGGCTTGTGCCTGTCCAGAACAAACTCGTTTTGTTGTGATATCTGAATGCAGCCTAGGTTTCCATGTCTGAAAAACTGTTTTTCCATTTGAAACATTAATACCTCAAAGCAACTACAACAAACAAATCAAAAATCCCAGAAAATGCAAAAGGGAATTCAAACATTATTATTTATTGTATTTTTCCAAGCAAACATTTCAACTTGGATTTTTCACATCTTCTTTACTGCCACTTCAATTTTTTTCCCAGAACACATAAAAAATGAGCATTCTTTATGGAAGCTCATCTTCAAAAATCAGTGCTAGTTTTAATGAGCTCTTCACCGCTGATATTCTGGAAGCAATTTTTTTTAGAAACGTTAAATTACTTTTCTCAGATTTCAAATTGTTCTGTGTCAAAATAAAGAATCCCATTAAGACCTTTTTTAAAGATTAGAAACTTTTCATCAGCTCTTCATTAATAGACGGTACCTCTGAGATCTGGGATCTGACAGTAACGTCAACCCATTTGAATGTATCACAAGTACTACAAAAATGACAATTTGGTCAAGACACTATTTGTGTTCTTCGCCTTGTCTCGAATATATCTCAGTTCTGGCAACTGAGTCTTTACTGGAGAAATAAGACGCATCTTTGATCACTCCTGAAAAGGGATAGTCCATAGCTGAGTGAAACGGCAAAGCAGGAAACAACCCGGATCTTAAGTAGGGTGTCATAAATCCTGGAGGGGTGTAAGTCATCCTCAGAGGTCTGATCCCCAGTCTAGGATTTAACCCATAAAGATTCACCTCACTTGCAAAGGCAGCTGGACTAGTTTGAAGAGGAGAAAATGCTGATTTATTTCCAAGTGCTCTGACATCTACTCCCAGGAGGCTAAAATCAGAAGACCTCTGGAAGACACTGCGTTCTGGCAAGGGTGGGATCGCAATGTTCTGGAGTCCTTGTCTGTGCTCATCCATGTTCAGTACATGCTCTATCGCTAGAACTATATCCCCTTTGCAGAACTGCAGAATCTTTTCTAATCTGCTTTGTTTATGACTTGGGAAGACCTTGGCAAGAATATCAAGTGGGTTTCTGAGTCTTGAAGCCACGCCAGTAGTCGGAGAAGGAGGAAAGCGGATACTGGAGTTGACAAAGTGCTTGGGACATTCGCTTTCATTTCCAGATTCCATGTCTGAAGAAGACAGAGATGCTGAGCTATCAGCACCTTCCAACAGCTCCTCAGGACCAGGAGGATGGTCAGTTTTCTCTTTACCTGGAATCGGAATGCCAGAGGGCTTCTCTCTTTGGTCTCCACCAGCTCTAGTAACTTCAGCCGAGGACACTAGGGAAGGTGAATGTGAGTAAGCTAGAGAACTGCCTGGCTTGCTGCAAAAGAAGTCATACTTCTGAAACTTCTCCTCTGGAAAAGAAAAATTATTTCATTATTTATAGGCCTCAAGGTGACTCACAACATCAACTTTAAAACAGCCAGTGTTTTAAAAACAGCAAACGCCAACAAATTAAAACCGATCCAAGAAAAATGTAAAACCCATATACAAACATTAACTAAATGCCCTTCTAAAAAGCTTTAAACTTTCTAGAATTCAGCAGTGTTGGAAGTCTTCCTCACCAATGCAGGAAGGACATCCTGCAAGCACGAACGTGGAAAAACACAAGAGCGGTGGCTGACCTCACCAAAAAGGGACAACAAGGCGAATCTGTTTCGAAGAATGAAGCTGCAACATAGGAGCCCACAAGAAGGGACAACAAGGCGAATATGTTTCGAAGAATGAAGCTGCAACATAGGTCCACACAGTCCTTCAAGTACATAGGTTCCAGACCATGAAAGGCTTTATAAATAACCAGTAGCACCTTGAACTGGACCTAGAATCACAAGCGACCGGTGCGGTATGCTCAAAGCAGGTGTTAACATGGTCAAAGTAACTTGCGCCAAGATAACCATAAATAAGTTTTGTTTTTCACCACTAGCTTGAAGTCCCAGATCCATTTTCAAGGGCATTTCCATGCTACAATAGTCTAGTAAGCTTGATGTTGCATGGATCAACATGGCCAGATTAGACAGGTCTAAAGACTGGGCCGACCTCCATATTTAAAATGTCTGCTTTTCAAATAAGAGCGCTGAGTCCATCATGACACCCAGGCTCTATACCCTTCCCAGTGTGGGCAATTCCATTTATTTTAGACTGACAGCCTTTCCAACCAGCATCACCTCTGTCTTGAGGACATTCAGCTTCTTCCCCCTTAACCTCTTGGCTCACAGCAGATAGACACTGCCTTGGAACAAAGAGGGCAGCACCTGGAGGCTTAAAGAAGTTTATAGCTAGACAGTATTATTGATGACACCTTGTTCTAAAGGGCTGGATAATCTCGTTCAGCAGTGGTCTCACACAGATATTAAATGGCATGGTTGATACCAGCAAACCCTGCGGTATCACACAGGTCAAACTCCATGCTGCTGATTCTAATCCCCAGCCAACGTTTGACTGCATTCTGCTTGGAAAGAGAGAAAGAGAGAAAGCCATTTAAAGGCTGCCCCTTTATTCCCACTCCGTACTCTAAACAGTGCCACAGAACTGAATGATGCGCTGGTGTAAAAGGCAGCTGAGAGGTTAGCAGCAAGAAAGCATTTCTCTTGGCAGATTGTCCACTACAGCTACCAAGAGTCTGGAAAGGACGACAGGTGCCTGCATTGTCCATAAGCTCCTGTTCTACTATCACTCACTCAATTAATTTTCCCTAAGAAAGGTAGGTTTGACACTAGCCCATAATTGGCCATATCCTCTCCATCGAGCCCCTGGTTTTTTCAGCAATGGGCAGATAGCCACCTTCTCTAATGGTTGAAGGCGCTCCACTTCTACTAAGGAGGCATTTGTCATAAACCTGCCCTGGGTCGATGTGTGTTTACATGTGTGTTGCATCCTCGTGTGCATGTAAAGCATGTTCCTCTTTCTCATGCCACCCCAAGTTAGAAATCCAACCTCCCACCCTACCACTGACTTGGGGAACACTAGTAAAGGCAGCATCTGAGCATGTGAGAAAGGCAGTTAGTTCCCCAATTACTTCAGCCCTTCTTCTGTGTGTGCATGGTTAAGCGTCAGCAAATGATCTAAGGTGCACAAGGAGAACTTTGAATCACAGTCTGCTCTCTTAAACAGGAAAAGACTTTACTGCTACTGATTAAGTCAGAGCACAAGACAGGGGAAATAGCTATCACACCTACAGGTTACAGGTCTAATGAAAAGAACAGGAAAATACAATACTAAGTACACTTAACAATACAGAAGCACTATGTCCAACATGGAACAAATGCACATCCAAACCCCCACCTGCTCCCTGAAGGGGCATCTGGCTCCCAGCATTTGGAGAAAGGATTACAGATGTTTTCAGTCTTTATAAATCCTCCTGCCTTTGCTGGTGGGAAGCCTCTTTTTCAATCCAGATTTAGGGAACTTGCCCCACATGGGAAGGGGAACCCCCATCTCCCCATCATCCAAGGGCACATGTCCTGCACATCTCAATACTCAGATCATGTTTTGCAACAGCTACCCATCTCGCCCTTCCTGGCAGATAGAGCAAATGGTTCTCTCTCGAAGGAAAGTTCATCTCCGCTTTCTGACCTCTTGGTGCATCTTATGGCTCTCTTCCACGGGAAAACAAGCAGCTGTTGGGATCCCACCTCATAGGACCTGACATCTCCAAATCACAGCTGTGTTAATAATGTTTATTTATCTAAAACACATATATATCCTTAGCTCCCTAAATGCAAAGCGGCTAATACCACAACTCCAAGTTGCAAGGGCACAACTGTAGTAGCCCAATTAACAACATTAAAAATACACAGAATTAAAAGCTTCACTGTCTGTATTCTGAACTCCCTGCAAGATTTTACCTGCCAGGAGGGGAGGGATTACGCACTTAAATAAGTACTACTTATAACCAGAGCCAGCCTAGGGTACCAGGGCACCTAACAAGGTTCAGGGCAGGTCTGGCTGAGTCTGGATCAGCCATGGCAAGTAGGAGCCATGACAAGTAGTACCCCCTTGGGCACTACCACCATTCCCAGCATCACCACCAGGTGCACTGCATGGTCAGCAGGAGCACCGCAGGCCAGACTGTGATTGCCTCACCCACCTATCCCTGATTCAGCCTTCCCAGCCCCCCCCCCCCCAAACAGAGGGAGGAAGAATGAAGAGCAGGTTGCCTAAGTAACAGTGAGGGCTCCTTGCCTGGGTCATGGGGTGGGGTGGGGTTTGCCTGGGTCACAGTAGCTCTGTGTGCACTCAGGTTGCAGGGGGGAGGGGGCACCAAAGCCACTGACTGTCTAGGGCACCAAAAACCCTTGGGGTGGTCCTGCTTATCAGATGCACGCACATGCATACATACCCCAATTTTCTCCATTCACAGCCATGTACCATACAGATAACTGAGATTCTTTCATACAGCCACCATTTCCCACTCACACACGAATGTCGTTCTTGCTGCAATCCTACACACAACATAACAGGCCTTGTTTCTGAGGAGACAGAGGCCCAGCTTGTCAATTGCTTTGAAAAGATACAGTTCTTAAAGAGCACGGCCGTGGCTGCATCCATGTCACACGTGATGAATTTACTGTATAAAAGACTCTGTGAGGCCAGCACATGCACCCAGAGCTAAAGGTACATATCTTTTTTGCTATGGTACATATAGTAAGAGGCTTCCGTCGGTCGAGACTACTCACACAGTGAGAGGAACATGGCTGGCTTAACCGTGCACGATGGTATAAAAGCAGAAGCATGCAGTATCCTAAATAGGCATTCTAGGCACATAGGAAATCCATCATGCGTGAAGAATCTGCACGTTTTAGGCTGCAGTCACACAAACTAAATAATCCACTTTCAATGTGCTTTCCAACTGGATTCTGCCAGTTCACACAGTAAAATCCCGTTGGAAAGTGCACTGAAAGTGGATTATTTAGTGTGTGTGGCCGCAGCCTTATTCATTTACTTCATCTATACTCTGCCTTTCTCCCCAGTGGAAACCCTTCTCCCCTCTTCCATTTTAACCTCATACTAATGCAGTGAGGTAGGTGAGGCCGAGGCTGTGTGACTGGCCCAAGGTCACCTAGTGAAGCTTCCACGGCAGAGAGGGGATTTGAATCTGGGGTCTCTCAGAACCTAGTCCAGCCACTACAGCAATCTTGTAAAGTGGAGGGTATTTCCCATGGTGTCCCTGGAGGACACGTGACACAACAACATTGTTAAAAGTAACTAGTGCTCAATGGGACATATCCTGGAAATCCTGTTTACACGACTTAAGGTGGGATACAAATGCTATAAATACGTGAGCATTCAGTGCTGATTGATTTTGCCAGCCAGCCTCCCCAATTTGTGATCTAGAAAAAATATATAATAGCAAAGCTGCGGCTGCAGCATTTTGCCCACCAACTGCTACACAAGCAGGGCTAGACTAACTCTAGGACTGTTTTCATATGAGCTCATCTAATTATACCACGGCAGTCCTGACGCCAGGCCTCGTAATCAAAATACTGAGGAGGACATTCTTGAATTGTAAGAAATACACAAGTTTTCCTTTCCAGTTAGTGGAGATGATCCACACAGACAAGGAGACGGACACCGTATTGAAAAAGTGTGGCAAAGTGCTGGATTAAGAAAAAGGTTGCCAGCAACCTGGAAGGAAAAATAGCCCTGCCCTGTTGATAGAAACTTAACTATGTGGAAACAGGTTGTTGATGTTTTTCAGGGCATGGAGGTGAATAATATCACCTGGTAAATAACATCCCGCTAAGCCTCTATTACCAATGTGGGTATTTTTCTCCAGGCTTTTGGTAACCCTAATTAAAACCCAGGAAACATGGGTTCAAATCCCCACTGTATCATGGAGCTCGCTAGGTGTCCTTTAGGCAGTCATTCTCTCTCTCTCTCTCTCTCACCCTCAGTCATCTCAAGGGACTGTTGAGAGGATAAAGGAAGGGTGAACTGTGAACACTGCTCTGAGCTCTTCGGAGGAAGGGTGGGATACAAACTAAACTAGAGGGGGGAAACGAATGAGGCAGTTGTCCTCATGTACCCTCCTATTTTACAGGAGCTTGAGAATGAGAGATTTCACTTTTTATAGAGGTGAGGGATAATGAGTCCCTGCGCTTCTTATGTTTTCCCTACTGAGATTAGCGCATCAAGAGAGGAAAAATTTTCTCAAACTGTGATGGAACTGAGTAAGAAGGTGTAACCATTTCTCCACTTGAGATGGCAGTGGCTAATTAGGAAGGATGGGTTTATTTAGTTTAGTTCATAGACACTTCAGCAATGCTCCCTACTCATGTTGTGTGGCAATGAATAAGAGTTCCATAGAACTGCCATCAATGCTCCCATTGATTACTGAAGTGTGCAGATGAGCTTATATCTTATACTTATTAGAGCTCTCTGTTTGAGAGGCAGTCTGTGGGTTCAGTTCACTTTGCTCACATCATACAGAAACGGTGTTTTCAGTCTTAATGACCTCTATTCTGTTTCAAAACATTCAATATTTATACAGGCCTTGGCAACAATACTTCATGCTTATGTGGGCCTTCATCATTACTGCCTATGTCTCGTATCATTTTTGGTAGCAATCCAGAACTATTGTTAGCCTATTATCTTGTCAAATGATGAAATAGCTGATGGCCCAATCCAGAAGACTACATGAGAATGCAATTGCTTCAACATGCAGGTCTGCAAACTTAAGCGTGCTTACTTAGGAGTAAGTGCCACTGAAAATTGCTTCTGTGCAGATTTGAGACAGAAGAACTAAGAACCAACATTGCTATCATTTAATTAGTACCTGGCTCTAGCAGGCCCTCAAGGTGGCCCAGAACTTCTTCCCAATAAGGAGAGTTACCCCACCACAACCCTACTGAAATGAACTAATTCATCATAACATCTGGAGGATTCTGTCTACAATTTGTTCTCAGTATTCAGAACAGTCACATTTTGCCCCGCTACTAAAGGCATGAGCAGGGGAGGTTTCCAACTGCATGCAAGAAAATAGCCAGTGGAACTGTTTGTTCTGCACAACTCTATATATCAGCAGTAAGACCGGCTGGATTTACTGTGACTGGCCCCCAAATAATCAGACAAAGATCTGGAGATGCACATTTAAAGATCTTTCTCAAGCAATACTATGTCAACATGGCAAGGGTAAAGCAGACTCTGAATCTTCCGTCAAATTTGGTTTACCAACAAAAATGCCTTGACTGAGCTTCGTACTTCCTTACTATCTAGAACCACACACAAATGAAATGGATGCGTTATTCTTCGAAATTTTCCATTCGCACTCTGCACATGTTCAGAGGCACCACCTTTTTGTTCCAGGACTTCACTGAGTACTGTTAAGCCCCGCGTTCCTGCCCTTTGTATCCCCCACACCAGCAAAGTGGCAAGATCCACTCTTGGAAAGCCTCCCCCATTGTAAACCCCACCACCACCCCAGCCCACCTCTTCTCCCGCGCTGGAACTCCGGGCAGCAGCTCTTGAAGGTGGCGACCTCTCCTTCCACGCCAGTCTGCCTGGGCACTGCCTCGCCGCTCGGGCCTCCGCGGGCCTCGCTCTCCTCCTGCGCCTGCTGCCTGCGCAGGGCCACCTGGGCGGCCATGACGCGCTGGCGCTCGGCGATAAGGGCGCACTTGGCGCACGCACAGTCCCGCCAGCGACAGAAGCGCTTGTGGCCCTTCAGGCAGGAGACGACGCCGTGGTTGCGGCAGCGCGCGCACTTGGGCGTCCGGCTCAGCTTGCGCGCGGCTGCAGCGGCCGCGGCGCGCAAGAGGAGGCTGGGCGGGCGGAAGAAGGTGGGCGGCATCGGCACCCCCGAGGGCAGAGACACGACCGACGGAGGGGGCGCTGTGGACGGCGGGGCGGCCAGCTTCGACGACTGCGGCTGGAGGGGCGAACTCCCCGGGTCCATGGCTCTGCCCAGCGCTCGGGACGCTTCTGCGGCTGAGGCGACCCTCCGGCGCTCGCTCAGTGTACCAGAACGGGGGGCGTGGCCGCGAGATTGCCTCGCCCCATTGACGGACGCAGGTCTTTCCTTTCTGGGAATCTGAAACTTTTTGAAAAGTTCACAAACACATCGACATTCTTGAAGCTCAGTCAGCGTCAACCATCTGTTCTGTGGGTAAGGACACGGTTGTAAAGTTGCAAAGGCTGGGCTGACTGCGTTCAATCATTTAAAAAAAATACGAGGAAGGTATGTTTAGGATGTCAAAAAAAAAAATACAAACACAACTAATCTCCGTTGAGTGATCTTGAGCGTGCTCGGTTGCTTAAGAATATAAATACTTTGCATGGGTCACATGCTGCGACTCAGCGATCTTTGCTAAAATTCCAGCAACAGTTCTGCCAGAAATCAACCACGAGTGCATCTTCTGCGGCTTTGCTGTAAAGCAAAAAAAGACCCAGTGGTGCTTCACACAGAAGTATGCACATTAGGGCGTTAAACCTACACTGGGAAAAGAACACAAGGTGAAGTCTCTCCATACAGTCTCAGAGGCTAAATTAAGGTCTTCTACCAGTATTTTATTTATGTAAAATTTGATTTGGCTACTGTTCTACCTTGCGGAATTCAATGCAGTTTACAATTTAAATAAAACTAGGAATAAGGGTCAAAGGGGCCACGTTGGCTCAAAGGTTAAGACGCTGAGCTGCGGACCAGAAGGTCCGCAGCTTGGCAGTTTGAGACCCTAGTGCTGCTTGACAGAGCAAACTCCCATCTCTGGCCCCAGCTCCTGCCAGTCTAGCAGTTCAAAAGCAAGAAATTCCATGTGGATAAATAGGTACCACTTTGATGGGAAGGTAACATTGTTCTGTGCACCTCAGTGTTTAGTCATGTTGGCCACACGACCATGGAGAAGTCTTTGGACAGTACTGGCTCTTTGGCTTGGAAACGGAGATGAGCACCACTCCCTAGAGTTGGATTCGACTGGCTTTCAAGCAAGGGAAACTTTTACCTTTAGGAATAAGGCCTGTTGTGGAAATAAACACAACAGACTCTAGAAAGAGGCTCTGGGTGGGTGCCCTGGCCTTGGCACTCATCGTCAATTTGCTGTGGTGATCTCAGCAGGGTATAATGACAAAGAGCTTACTGTTTTCTCCAGGGGAACTGATCTCTACCATCTGGAGAGCAGTTTTAATTCTGACTGATCTCCAGCCCTCACCTGGAGAATGGCAGCAATAGTTCCCCAGGAGGAAATGGCTGGTTTAGGGGGTGGAATCTATGGAATTGTACCTGTCTGAGGTCCCGCTCCTCCTCAAACCCCACCCTCTCCAGGCTCCACCCCTCAAATCTCCAGGAATTTCTCAACCCTATTTCCTTCCCAGCCAGCCATCAACATACCTTTATCTGTCCCTGAACTCTACCATCTGGAGAACAGTTTTAATTCTGAGTGACCTCCATCTCTCACCTGGAGATTGGCAGCAATGATTCCCCAGAAGGAAAAGTACAGTCTTTCTTTACAGTGGAGACCAAAGCAGCTTACATCATTCTCCTCTCCCTATTTTGATCTGCACAACAGCCCTGTGAAAGTCTGTGACAGGTCCAAAATCACCCACTCAACTTCCACAGCAAGAACCTGGGTCTAGCAGACCCTGCTCTGAAGTGCTAACTGCTATGCCTAGGGTAGCCAACCACCAGGTGGAGCCTGAAAATTGCTGGGTATCACAACTGAACTCCAGACAACAGATCTCTCTCCCGCTGGAGAAAATAACTGCTTTGGAGGGTGGGCTCTATGGCAGTCTATTCAGCTGAGGCCTCTCCCCTCCCCAAACTCTGACTTCCTTAGACTCCACTACAGCATATCCAGGAATTTCCCAACCTGGAACTGGCAACCATAGTCAGGACTGGCCCCAATGAGTTCCTCACAAAGGCCTGGAAAAGGCTTCCTTCCTTTGTCTTTTTACTGACAGAAACAAGCTTGGTTGCCTAGCAACAGCCACTGAGGGAACAGTTAGTTCCACAGGAGACAAGGAGAAGTGTCTTTGTCAGGAGAGACAGCCATTTTGATAGTTAATTCTGTGAGGGAAGAGTGTCCAGGCTGGCAGTGGGTGGGGGAGAGGAGCAGTCTCTTTATGCGAGTACTCTTTATGCGAGTACTCTTGAGTGGCGGTTGATGGGCCAGTGGCTGATGGAGCGCACTGCACAGCCAATGGGAGAGCTGGAAATGGCCAATAGGTAAGGGAATTATGTATATAGGATAACGATTATTTAAAAAACGTAAAAGACCACAATTTAAAATCTCAAATAGGACTGCCAGTAAATAAAAACTAAATTAGTCAAATGTACTCCTAAATAAAATTGTCTTCAGTTGCTGCCTGAAGATCAAGAGGGAAGGAGCCAAGAGCACATCTCTGGGGAGATTGTTCCACAATTGTGGGCTGCCACCAAAAAGGCCCTCCTATAGGCCCACCAGATGAGCTTGATTAGTGGGGCAGTCAGGAGGGCCTCTCCCGGTGATCTTAATTCCTGAGCAGTAGGTAGTCTAACTGGCCAGTTCTTCAAAAAGCTACTTTTTTGGGTCACCTCTGACTCCTAGGGCACTTTCATATATACTGCTAAGGGTGCAATCCTTCATATATTTGCTTGGGAGTAAGTCCTACTGAACTCAGTGGGACATCCTTCCAAACAACATTCTAAAATTGGGATGTAAAAGTTTTTCTCTTCTTATAGTATCTGAATGCCCTTAGTGAATTAGGAAGAAATCCAGTTTAACTTACCAGCCTGTCCAGGTTTGACGGCACAAATACAAAATAAAGCTGTTTCATGTGGAAAACAAGCAATCCATAGCAGTTATGACTTTTGCAGAAGCCAATTGTAATGACCAACAGCAGCAAACAGCAAGTGGGTGCCGCAGTTCTGTACATGGCACTCCTGTTCCCCAGCCCCCCTTCCTTGAGGGGGCTCCCATGATTGGATGCACTTGTCATAGGAATTTGAATTGAAACCGCGTCTACACTGTTAATCAGGAGCTATTACTTGCTCCTCTGATCTGCAAAGCAATAGGGACCGTTAGTGTGTAACCAGCAGACGTGTTAGAGGCAGAGGTCATTTCAGGGGGGATCGCGGGGGATCGCAGTTCCCCCGGGTGAGGTACGGGGGGCCGGGCACATGACGAAGCCCCGCCCCCCACTTCCGGCCGCCCCGCTTCCGGCCCTCATTCAGCCAGGAGGAGGCAGGAGAAGAGGGAGGGTAAGTTGCTTCCTCCCTGCCTCTCCCCACCCCTGCCTGCCTGGGGCCAGGGAGGGCCTTCGCAGGGCTTCCTTGCACTCCCG
>NW_015177018.1:300194-302640 GCF_001447785.1 Gekko japonicus | reverse complement strand
AGTTCCCCCGGGTGAGGTACGGGGGGCCGGGCACATGACGAAGCCCCGCCCCCCACTTCCGGCCGCCCCGCTTCCGGCCCTCATTCAGCCAGGAGGAGGCAGGAGAAGAGGGAGGGTAAGTTGCTTCCTCCCTGCCTCTCCCCACCCCTGCCTGCCTGGGGCCAGGGAGGGCCTTCGCGGGGCTTCCTTTACCGTTGGGGGCGGGGTGTGTGGCCTTATGACACACTTCCGGTGATGTCAGGGGGTGTGACCTTATGACACACTTCCGGTGATGTCAGGGGGTGTGGCATATGCTAATGAGTTATGCTAATGAGTTGAGATTGGTGTGATCAAGTCTCGGAGGAGGCTTGTATTACACTTTGATCCCCTCTCCCAAAGCGGGCGGGTGATGTCAGGGGGTGTGACCTTATGACACACTTCCGGTGATGTCAGGGGGTGTGGCATATGCTAATGAGTTATGCTAATGAGTCCCCCTAGCTCTTTTTCTATGAAATGACCCCTGGTTAGAGGAAGTCACACACGTGGGGGGGGGGAGGTTACACTAGCATGACAAAGCACTGATGGTGTGGTAGGAGGCAGCCGGGCATTTCTGCAAGGAATCGTCCCATTTGTGCATTGTACATATTTACTGATAGCAACTGTGGAGTGGGGAGTTGTTGGGGCAATACACAGAATAAGAAGTCACACACGTGGGGGGGGGAGGTTACACTAGCATGACAAAGCACTGATGGTGTGGTAGGAGGCAGCCGGGCATTTCTGCAAGGAATCGTCCCATTTGTGCATTGTACATATTTACTGATAGCAACTGTGGAGTGGGGAGTTGTTGGGGCAATACACAGAATAAGCACAATGAGACTTTTGGAGACAGTGTCAGAATTCATAGCTTGAGGCAAAGTCTCCTGCTGTTTTGCCTTGCTGGGTGGGATGGCTTATCCTTGCATTCCCATGTGGAGAAGGTGGTGTACCTGCAAGAGATCTCAGCAGAACTAATGCAACAGTGTTTGTCCTTTTGATTCGCGGTTAATGTAAAGTGCTCTTTCTCTAGAGGGCCCATCTCCAAAGCCCCCCCCCCACACACTGTTCTCACATAAGGCCAGAGATGTACAGCCTAATGTTCTGCTGGGGGGGGTTATATAATGCTTTGGAGGGCTGTGATTCACTGCATAATCAAGTTGGCATCTTAAACTGCACCAGGGCTTGAGGTCATGGTGGGATGCACTGGAGGTATTTTTCCCCCTTCTGGATATCATGTATGTGGATTTCTAAATCTTGCTGCAAAATATCACAGAACTAGGAGCATGACTGAGTTCACCCCTAGTGTTCTCCTGACAGTCCCCATGTCAGAGCTATAGTGCCATAGTGTGGCACTGGCATATCTCCAGATAGGACAGTGTATCTTTGAGAAATGCCATCACAGAGCTCAGTTGCCATCTCAAGCTACTTACAGGCACAGCTTAGGATGGTGCTGTCAAATAGTCATGCTGCTTCTGAATTTGACCTGGGCAACACTCAGAATCTAAAGACTGAAATGTATAGATAACCAGTCTTCAAAGTCTGTTTTTCACTTTTCCTTATTGTCAGCGAGCTGCCATTATGTGTTCTGCTTCCCTGAGTGTGTTCCCTTCCCCCCCCCCTTGCATTCTGTGGTGTTTTTCACATTCTTATATTGTAGGTGTGTAATGTATTCAGCCTGACATGCCCGGACTTGCCCGGGCTGGCCAGGCACAACTCTTCAATAGCTTCATGTCCAAAGACAATGGGTCCGTAGGATCCTAGCCAGCCCTATCAAAGGGCCAGCTTCTCCGCCGGGAGACCAATGGTCACCCGGCTACTGTAAATAGCCTATCGGGAGTAGGGGGTGTGGTTAGGTGTACTTGGTGGCGGGTTTTCTGAACATATATAACCAGCCTGCGAGCTGGTCCCTTCGTCTTTGTCCTGAACTAAATAAAGGTATGCTTAGCTGAAATCACTCTCCGTCTGCATACTTTTCACTGGCGACGAGGATGGGATTCTCGACCCCATGAACAAAGACCCGGACGCCAACACGAGCACCGCACCGAGCCCCAACGCCGAGACCTCCGGGAACCGCGCAGCGTCGCATCCCAGCTCTCCGGCAACCGCTCACCGCGCAGCTCCCGGCTCCGCTTCGTTCCCTGCTGACCCCGAGAGCAGCAGCGCCCCCCACAACGCTCCAGACGCCATCGCCGTTCCAGAGGCCACCCCACCACGTGGCTGCAGCACAATGGCGACCTGGGACCCCTGGCTGGACACGCTGGAGAGCCGCTTCACCATCCACAAGGTGGTGGATGACGCGATGAAGAAGGCTTACCTGCTGAGCCACTGCGGAATCCAGACCCATCGGCTCCTCAAGGACTTAATCTCGCCCAAACTAACTAAGGACGAGTCATACAGCTCCTTAGTCCAGGCCCTGACCGACCACCTGGCT
>NW_015177018.1:293271-293440 GCF_001447785.1 Gekko japonicus | reverse complement strand
ATTAGAACCAGGCCACTGGATCAGTCACCTTGTAGGAGTACTGTTTAAACCTGGAATTAAAGTATAAGGAATAGAATCTAGAATCAATTCCTTTATACCCTAGTAAGTTTCCTTTAAAACAGTGCCAAAAGGGTGTTTTGAGAAGAGAGGTAACTGATCAAAATAGTTA
>NW_015177018.1:291817-293095 GCF_001447785.1 Gekko japonicus | reverse complement strand
AACGGGGAAAACGTTGGTATCTCATTGAGTGGGTGGATTTTGGTCCCCAGCACCGGGAATGGGTGGAAGAAGGGGATATTCGGGCCCCTTATCTGCTGCGCCAGTTACATAAACGTTTCCCTGACAAACCGGGGGATTCCGGGGTATTCCGGGAGAAGTGGAGTAAGTGGTATTTTCAGGAGGGCAGTATGTCAGCAAGCTGCCATTATGTGTTCTGCTTCCCTGAGTGTGTTCCCTTCCCCCCCCCCTTGCATTCTGTGGTGTTTTTCACATTCTTGTATTGTAGGTGCCTGGAACAGCTCAAGGTTATCCAGCTGGTGTGGGAAGATGAAACTCTGTTATCTGCTTGCTCGTTAGTAGTGTCTTTCGCCTGTGAACTAAGGGTCTGTTATGAGAAAGGCAAACCGTTACATTCCCATGTAATTACCTGTCAGTGTCTTCCTTATTCGCGCCGGCGGGAAGGGGATCTATTGGTTATAACTTAGTTCAAAGTTCCTTTATTATGTTACCCTCTGTGGGCATGAGCCCATTCCTAACAATTCTCTTGTTCCTGCTTCTTCCAAACGCTTTGGAATAAATTTTGCTTTAACCTTTAAACGTGGATTTATTTTGGAGTCATTGGAGATTCCACACTTATCCATGTTATTAATGGCCTGTTTCAAGTATAATGGCTACATAGTGATCCCCCTCCACTTTCCAGATCCTCATGTTATATAAATATTCTGTAAGATAGTGTGAGTAGAAGACAGACCATGATCTCATACTGGCCACCAGTAAACCACCTAGAACAATCTGGTTGCCAAGATTCCTGGGGGAAAATACTAAACACTAAACAAGAGCAGCATCCACATATTGTTGAATGTTGCACTATCATTACATGAAATCAATCACAACTAGATTTCCTTCTGTGAAGAAAACAATCCAGGAGGTGTAGGACTTATGTATTTCAGCAACAGCACAATAGCTATCGATGTGTGGATGTAGCTTTGATAACCCTCTCATATTAGCCCTCCTTCCTGTTTGTGTGTCTGTATGTATTTGTGTGCTTGTATGTTTTATTTGTTTTAAATATCTATGTATCTAATTCGCAAATGTGTCCCCCATCTGCAGATACCTAAATCCAAGGATTGGGGCTGCACATACCCAAAACAGATTTTTCTGCAGACTTGGGTGACCCTCTCCAAGTTTGCAGAAAAAGCTGAAATCTTAAAAACAATATACTTGTGGGTTTAAATTCCCCCTAAAGTAAAATAGTGTTCACTGTGCAAGTGCAGAGAA
>NW_015177018.1:285387-291772 GCF_001447785.1 Gekko japonicus | reverse complement strand
GGTAACTGCATTGGGTCCGGCATCGGTGGCAGCCCAAAAGCCACAGCAGGGCTGGTGGTGGCTGCAGGAGAACCAGGGAGCTGAGCTGGGCTGAGCAAGAAAGTGGGGGGAGGAGATGGGATTCCCCCCCCCAAGTCACATGAGCCTCCACTTGTTTTTTTATATATATATTTGTCATTTAAGCACTGTTCAGAATGCTTGCTGCCTTGAGCACCCTGAGTTGGGTGAAAGGCAGCATAGAAATATTTTAGATATATATGTTTTTAAAAGTAGCCTTTGATCTGATCCAGCATTAAAGTTATAATATTCTTAAGAAAGTGTGTATGCTTAGCGATGTGGCGTATGACATCATGTCACAGCCAAGTTATGGCAACCCCAACAAGGGGCTTTCAAGGCAAGCAAGAAGCAGAGCTGGTTGGCCAGGTTGCCTTCCTCTGCAGAGTCTTCCTTGGTGGTCTCCCTTCCAAGTACTGACCCTGCTTAGCTTCTGAGATCTGACAAGATGGAGCTACATGAGGCCGCCTTTCCATGCTACTCTTGCTTTGCAAAATAAACCATATCAGTAGACTACAGGGGATTCTTGTTAGAATGAAAAAAGGTTGACCCTAAATAACTGAAGTTAGTCTGGTTTTGCTGACAGCTTCTACAAATGAAATTGCCAGGGGTGAAAACTTCAGAACTCTTCTCGTTTTTCCATTCTGTGTTAAGCAGCATGAGCCTGTTTCACATCTGTTGCTGAAAAAAATACAATCATCTTCTCTTTGTCTTCAGCAGTTGGCCATGGCTCCTTAGACAGCAAATGCGTCTGATGTCTTCATTAGCTATAGTCTAATTACAGAACATGTGCAATTGGGCAAATGTTAGCCATTCATAAGGAGAATGGTGATGTAAGTGTGAAGTTATTTGCTCCCTGGTTTCTGGCGGCACAGATCTTTTGGATTTGGGTCCTGTTTCAAATGCCTCCTTTTTGTTTCCACAAGGTGTTGCCAGGCATCTGGCAGAGTTATCGTATATGATAAAAGAGGGCAGTTTTTGATCAACTGTGTCAAAGCCAGCGATTGGGTTATAAAAGCAACAAAGCAAAAGTAAAATACAATAGCTATAAATCCATATATTTGACATGCTAAATGCCACCACAAAACTACTCAAAACCGTGCTCTCTTTTTAAATTGCAAACCAATCATCAATATGATCTTGTGAGAAGAGAAAACTGGCATTGCTTGTGAGGAAGGTTCAATTTCAAATGCCATGTTTGTGAAAATTGAATAATGTCTTTAAAGGAATAGAATATAAAACTATCAGTCAATACTAAAATAAAACATGACTGCTAGCTGATTTAAACCTCAGCAAGACCAGCAAATGACTTATTCTAGCTACTATTAAAAGTACAGGTAAACAACAAGGAAGATTGATAATTTGTCAGAAACCAGGACAAGGTGAGATCTGAAGATGGGATTGCAGAAAGTATGAAACAAAATACATTGTTGGAAATGTTTTAAAAGCAATAGGATATATAGCACTGTCAGTGATGATGGATATCAATATATGTAGTTCTCAACATGGCCAAATCTGTGGATACTTAAATCCAGAGACTGGAGCTTAACAAGATAAGACAGACCTTTCTACAAACCTGAGAAGAGACCCAGACATGCAGAAAATCTGAAATCTAAATCAACTACATTGGGAGGTTAAAGCAGTGCCTGACATTTAAGAAAGGAGATCCCAGTGACCACTGTGGACATTGCTAGGCAACCACAACAGTGTTGCAAGTCTTCAAGCTTTGGTTTCTGTCAGTAAAAGGCAAGGGAGGGGACAGGGCTCTTTCCAAGGCTGTTTTGGCTTCCAAGGCCCGCCAGCAGCCACAGGGTGACTTGCCATGCTACTTGCATGACTTACCCAAGCCTGGCTACTTGCCATTGTTCAATAGCAGCCACCCCACAAAAGCCAGCATGGTTTGGTGGAGAGAGTTTCAGACTAAGACCTGGGAGACCCAGGCTCAAATCCCTACTCTGCCATGGAAGCTCACTGGATAACCATGGATCAATCACTCTGTCTCAGCCTAATCTACCTGAGAGGGGTGTGTGGGCATAAAATGCAGAAGAGGAGAATAATGTAAGCTGCTTTAAGTCCCCACTGGGGAGAAACATGGGGTATAAATGAAATAAATAAATACAGCCAAAGATGGAAGCCACATTGAAGGTGGGTGGGTGGATGGGAGGAGAAAAGCAAACAGGGAAAGCTGAGATTATGGGGGCTGCCAGGAGGAGAGAAATAGTGTCATGAGGGAGATAAAGGGGGAAGCAAGGTGGTCACTGTAAGTCTTTGCAGGTTCCCCATCATACAGTTCAGCCAAACCCAGCAGCCAGGCTGGCAATGAGCAACTGAGTCAGACTTTTCCCAGGGAGAGTGTACAGAAGTAGCAAAAGATGAACACTAGACAAGATAAAGGTAGGTTGGCTGGTGGGTGGGAAGGAGAGAAGGAAGCAGGAAAAGGGGAGAATCTATGGGGGCTGCCAGGGAAAGGAAAGAGGAAATATTGGGGGAGATTAAATAATTTCTGTTTCAGTGCAGAATTCTGGGTTGGTTTATTCAGCAACTGATTCCTAACCTACAGTTTCATGGTTGTTTATTTTTACTAGTATCTAAAATTCTAAATTTTGCTACCCCTGTAGTGTGCTGTAAGTTTCTTCTGCAGTCCTCCAATCTATTAACAGAGTGTACTTCTCTGAAGGAGATCAAAAAGTGTTCCTCCTTTGTTGGAGCCAACTCAATAATTACGGTTAATACCATTGTCACTGTTTCTGTCCCACATTTCAGGTCTGGCAAGATTCCATTTCTCCGCTTCCATGAACTTCTCGCAGTACAGACCAACAGGCAACATAAAAGAATATCTTGTGTAAACATCTGTGTTATTTTCATTGACTGAGAGTTCCATCTATTCTCAGCGTCTTCGTAACTTTTCACTCAAGCATTCAGATGTCTGATAAGAAAGCCTGAAAGACCAGAAAGGACACTTGACAAATTTCTCTTACTTTCTCAGAAGACCACCATGGATGTTTGCCCATTATGCCCATAACATCTTCAGCCACTGAGTGTTGGTGATTTATGTTCTTTCAAATATCAGATGCATACTTAAGGATTGATTCCTAGCCTGACAGCTGAGGAAATGGATCAAGAAGTGAAATTTCATACTTAAATGTTGATTAAAATGTCTAGCATCACTAAAGGCTTTCAGATTAACAAAGCATCATTAAAGGCTTTCAGATTAAAGAACTGTACCATTTTTTAGCTTTTAATATCACAAAGTATATATAAACAAAAGGTTTAGTTTGCAGTTTTATACCAGTAGCTTTATACAGTTTTATACAATGTAGCTAGTGTTAGTAAAAGTTAGTACAAAGGCAGATTCAAAAATGCCTTGTAGAGGCTTGGGATGGTCAGTTCTTGGGTTTCAAAATGGAGAACTGAAGCCCTCCCAAGTGCCTGCTCAGAACACGAGTGGTATGATGGGGTTTTGTTTTTGTTTTTTTGCTATCAAGTCACAGCTTATGGCAACCCTGTAGGGTTTTCAAGGCAAGAGACATTCAGAGATGGTTTGTCACTGCTTACCTCCACATCGGCCCTGCATAGCTTCTGAGATCTGACCAGATCCGACTACCCTGGGGCTATCCAGGCCAGGGCTAGGCTGGGACTAATGTCAGCCACATAATGTCACCCAGCAGGCTTCCAGCAGACATCCATGGCACGAGTGGGGATTCGAACCTGGATTTCCCAGGTCCTAGTCCAACACTTTAACCACTGTGGCCCATGGCTCTCGTGATGGAATAGCATGCTGGGACTTGATTTTTTTCCCCCTGGCATGATTATATATACGAAGTTAAATACAAGAAATTTTTCACTGTCGGTATTTCTTCTCTGGCCATTTGGACTCAAAGTTTGGGTCCGGTGGCACCTTGAAGGCCAAGCTGACTCCTGCTGATTCAGACCAACATGGCTACCCACTTGAATCTGTTTTTCTGGCTTTTATTATTATTCATTTTATTTCATGATTATTAATGAAAATGGTTTCAATTGGTTTCTGGTCTTTATTCCATATTTTGTATATGTATGATTGTATGTATTTTTGCATATCAGTCAACATGTTCTGTCTATTAGACCTCGGAGGAAGGCCTGTAAAGGCCGAAACGCATTAGGTCTATCTTATTAGCCCTTGTATGTTTTTATATTTGTATATGGGGTATGAATGGGCCCTTGTTTGTTATTTTAATTTATGTTGAATAAATACATGTATATTTTTGTATGCTTCATAATTAGATTTTTAGAGTTGGCCCTCTTCTATTCTTGAGTAACCTTTTTAGGTTCTGGATTCTAGGTTTAGGTTCAGTTCCCCCCCCCCTTTTTCTTCTTTGTCCTTATTGAATTGCTACCCTGTCATGAAAGCTCACTGGCTAACCTTGGGTCTCTTATTCTTACTCAGCCTAACCTACCTCAAGGGTACGTGTTGCGAGGATCCCCACTGGGGCAAAAAGTTGGGTGTAAATAGCTTAAGAAGAAGAAGAAGAAGAAGAGATTGGATTTATACCCCGCCCTTCACTACCCAAAGGTGTCTCAGAGCGGCTTACAAACTCCTTTCCCTTCCCCTCCCCACAACAGACACCCTGTGAGGTAGGTGGGGCTGAGAGAACTCTTGACAGAAACTGCTCTTTTTCAAGAACAGCTGTGCCAGAGTTATGGCTTGCCTGAGGTCAACCAGCCAGGTGCAAGTGGAGGAGTGGGGAATCAAACCCAGTTCTCCCAGATTAGAGTCCACGCACTTAACCACTACACCAAACTGGCTCTCTTAATGAACATTTTCCATACCATATAACAAGTCTATAAACCACATGTCGACAATCCCATTATACATCTTGTTCAAGTTTGCTTTTCACAAAACAAAAATGAATGAATACATTTAACAAAATGTTCAGAGGTGGGAAGCAAACATCTGCCCCATGAGTAAAGCTGAACACTCCAAGCAAAACCTTCAGAACTCTAAAAGACAACAAAATAGACAAACACAATACATTCCCTTGAAGTAATCCCCATAAGAAATGTGATTGTTGCTTATAGAAACATATTTTGCCTGTGGGGCTTCTACGTCATTTTTAATGTTAATTAAATTTTCTCCCAAATACTCTCCCATAATCCCCTTCTCCCTTCACCACACATTTTAGACAGCTTTCTCTCCCAAAAGCCTGCTGTGACTGAAATGCTATAATAAACTATGAAAGTTTCACACCTGCCTAGAAACCCTAGGGAAAACAATGACATACACACTCTTGTTGTGACCTATGGGTAGCATGGGTCAGCCGGCAAGAATGCCACTAATTCTGAAACGAAGGCTAATGACAGGGCAAGACAGCCTGCTGATGAGAAAACCCAGAGCTTTAGATAATGCACACAACATCCTCAGTTAAGAGCAGAACAAAGCCATTGCTTCCTAAGTCTTGACACTGACTTTATTCAACAAAGGTGAGTGTGAGGGGGGAAAGGTAAGAATGAAAGAAGGGGCGTGAATAAGGGTGTTGCTGATGAATGACTGAAAAGATACCCCTTTCCATGATATCAACTCAGTGACAACCAATTAGCTGGACTTAAACCTTGCCTCCTTGGGGTGAGCAGGAGGTGAGCAGAGGTGAGCAGGAGATTCCCTCATTCCTCACTGGCTTTTCAGAAATATTTCTTCTCTGCCAGATTCCTCCTTCGGTTCTTTGATTATCTTGTGTCCAAGTCCCAGGGTTCTTTCTGAAGGCACAGCACAATGATTTGTATTAATCCAACTGAGGGAATTTTTAGACTGCATGTGAAAGGGCAAGAATGTAGGTTTCTCTCTATTCAGTATCTAGATCAGGTCAGCAGCATTCACGAAAGGATACGGATCATTTCCTGCTCAGTACGCACAATAGGAAATGGGAGGGGGTGTGGATACATGTTTGTATGTACCAAAGCTGGAAAATGTTGGAAATATGTGTGGTGCAAGGTCAAAAATTCAGTCATTATAGGGTTAATGTGTGTTTACCTCATGTGCTATTGTTTAGACTGACCTGGAAGGGAACCTGGCACAGAGCCAATGGAGAGAAAGCCCGGGAAACTGAAGCTTACTTACTAACAATAATTGGTTAATCTATTCAAGTGATTTCCTTCTTGAAAAGTATGCAGACGGAGAGTGATTTCAGCTAAGCATACCTTTATTTAGTTCAGGACAAAGACGAAGGGACCAGCTCGCAGGCTGGTTATATATGTTCAGAAAACCCGCCACCAAGTACACCTAAACACACACCCTACTCCCGATAGGCTATTTACAGTAACCGGGCGACCATTGGTCTCCCGGCTGAGAAGCTGGCCC